>NC_143037.1:70767500-71017500 GCF_057628025.1 Oncorhynchus mykiss | reverse complement strand
CTCCCTCCGCTGAGACTGACCATCAGTCTGCTGCTCTCTCCCTCCGCTGAGACTGACCCTCAGTCTGCTGCTCTCTCCCTCCGCTGAGACTGACGCTCAGTCTGCTGCTCTCTCCCTCCGCTGAGACTGACCATCAGTCTGCTGCTCTCTCCCTCCGCTGAGACTGACCCTCAGTCTGCTGCTCTCTCCCTCCGCTAAGACGGACCCTCAGTCTGCTGCTCTCTCCCTCTGCTGAGACTGACGCTCAGTCTGCTGCTCTCTTCCTCCGCTGAGACTGACCATCAGTCTGCTGCTCTCTCCCTCCGCTGAGACTGACGCTCAGTCTGCTGCTCTCTCCCTCTGCTGAGACGGACCCTCAGTCTGCTGCTCTCTCCCTCCGCTGAGACGGACCCTCAGTCTGCTGCTCTCTCCCTCCGCTGAGACGGACCCTCAGTCTGCTGCTCTCTCCCTCCGCTGAGACTGACCCTCAGTCTGCTGCTCTCTCCCTCCGCTGAGACGGACCCTCAGTCTGCTGCTCTCTCCCTCCGCTGAGATGGACCCTCAGTCTGCTGCTCTCTCCCTCCGCTAAGACTGACCCTCAGTCTGCTGCTCTCTCCCTCTGCTGAGACGGACCCTCAGTCTGCTGCTCTCTCCCTCCGCTGAGACTGACCATCAGATGCAGACACCAACAGCCCAGTAAAATGTAAAGATGAGATAATATAAAAGTATGCTTCCTCAGCTGTGCCTCACAAGTAATACAACAACTGACCTATTACTAGTGTGATCATTTAGCCTCAAATGTTGAAGATGGTCTGACCACCGATGTAAAGGATAATTAACAACACTCTGTCCAGAACCTTGTAATCTCAAATGTATGACAACTGCCTGATTTGACTAGTGATGTGTACGTGGGAGAGGATGATGTTATCTGGGCCAGATGTGAGTCCCCCCTCCATCTGTCCTTGGGTCTGTTCTCCACAGAGCCCCACAGCTGGGCCATAAAGGAAGGATCGTGACGAGGTCTCTCCTCTCCACAGGTCTTGTAACAGTTATCTGTGTTTTAACGCACCCCACTGCCTCTTCACTCTAGCCCAGGGGTGTCAAATTAATTTTGCTCCGGGGGCCGCATTCAGTCTTCAATGAGGTCTGGAAGGCCTCATTCAGTCTTCAACGAGATCCGGAGGACCTCATTCAGTCTTCAACGAGGTCTGGAAGGCCTCATTCAGTCTTCAACGAGGTTTGGAAGGCCTCATTCAGTCTTCAACGAGATCCGGAGGGCCTCATTCAGTCTTCAACGAGGTCTGGAAGGCCTCATTCAGTCTTCAACGAGGTCTGGAAGGCCTCATTCAGTCTTCAACGAGGTATGGAAGGCCTCATTCAGTCTTCAACGAGATCTGGAAGGCCTCATTCAGTCTTCAACGAGATCCGGAAGGCCTCATTCAGTCTTCAACAACGTCTGGAAGGCCTCATTCAGTCTTCAACAAGATCCGGAGGGCCTCATTCAGTCTTCAACGAGGTCTGGAAGGCCTCATTCAGTCTTCAACGAGGTCTGGAAGGCCTCATTCAGTCTTCAACGAGATCTGGAAGGCCTCATTCAGTCTTCAACGAGATCCGGAAGGCCTCATTCAGTCTTCAACGAGGTCTGGAAGGCCTCATTCAGTCTTCAACGAGATCCGGAGGGCCTCATTCAGTCTTCAACGAGGTCTGGAAGGCCTCATTCAGTCTTCAACGAGATCCGGAGGGCCTCATTCAGTCTTCAACGAGGTCTGGAAGGCCTCATTCAGTCTTCAACGAGATCCGGAGGGCCTCATTCAGTCTTCAACGAGGTCTGGAAGGCCTCATTCAGTCTTCAATGAGATCCGGAGGGCCTCATTCAGTCTTCAACGAGGTCTGGAAGGCCTAATTCAGTCTTCAATGAGATCCGGAGGGCCTCATTCAGTCTTCAACGAGATCTGGAAGGCCTCATTCAGTCTTCAACGAGATCCGGAGGGCCTCATTCAGTCTTCAACGAGATCTGGAAGGCCTCATTCAGTCTTCAACGAGGTCTGGAAGGCCTCATTCAGTCTTCAACGAGGTCTGGAAGGCCTCATTCAGTCTTCAACGAGATCCAGAGGGCCTCATTCAGTCTTCAACGAGGTCCGGAGGGCCTCATTCAGTCTTCAATGAGGTCCGGAGCGGCTCATTCAGTCTTCAATGAGGTCCGGAGGGCCTCATTCAGTCTTCAACGAGGTCTGGAAGGCCTCATTCAGTCTTCAATGAGGTCCGGAGGGGCTCATTCAGTCTTCAACGAGGACCGTTAGTGTGTTATATTTCCTCGTCGTCAAAATGTGCTAAAAATAGTTTTCTGTCCATCGTTTTTTTTAATTTTCTAGAGTTCTTTTCAGTGATTATTAGTGAACTGGACCCAGTCAATAAACTGTATGAATGTAGTGATTATTAGTGAACTGGACCCAGTCAATAAACTGTATGAATGTAGTGATTATTAGTGAACTGGACCCAGTCAATAAACTGTATGAATGTAGTGATTATTAGTGAGCTGGACCCAGTCAATAAACTGTATGAATGTAGTGATTATTAGTGAGCTGGACCCAGTCAATAAACTGTATGAATGTAGTGATTATTAGTGAGCTGGACCCAGTCAATAAACTGTATGAATGTAGTGATTATTAGTGAGCTGGACCCAGTCAATAAACTGTATGAATGTAGTGATTATTAGTGAGCTGGACCCAGTCAATAAACTGTATGAATGTAGTGATTATTAGTGAGCTGGACCCAGTCAATAAACTGTATGAATGTAGTGATTATTAGTGAGCTGGACCCAGTCAATAAACTGTATGAATGTAGGTCCATGATCATTTATACACCATTTATATTTGGTTTTAGTTATTTCAAAGTATATTGAGTTTGTCGCCCCCCCCCCCCCCCCAATAAAAATGTTGGGCCCCCATATATTTGACACCCCTGCCCAAGCCACGTCACGCACAAGCTCCTACATAAAACCTCTTGTGCATTCAGACTGAACAATGCCCAATGCTTTTACACAAAACCTTTTCACTGTGAGAGTTTACAATTTTGTGGTACCATGTCACCATCTCTACAATCTGATATCTCTACAGCTCTACAGTAGCGAATTAAGACACTCTCAAGAGAGATGACGATTCTCGAGGTAAAACATATAGAGAAAGGATAATATCTCCTAGAAAGTGTGTTGAAATGCACAGTAAAGGGAGGAGGAATTTAGAGGAGGTTTTACTGGGACATTGACAGATCATTGCTGGGCCGTTAGGAGGTATTTACCAAAACAACAGGAAACACACAAACAACTAACACATCCATAGACCCACCATAAGGGAAATGGTCTATCCCCTCACCCACTGCCTCACCCACGGCCTCACCCACCCCTCCTCCTGACTCCCTTCTTCCATGGCTGTGGGAAATGGTCTATCCCCTCACCCACTGCCTCACCCACCCCTCATCCTGTCTCCCTTCTTCCATGGCTGTGGGAAATGGTCTATCCCCTCACCCACTGCCTCACCCACCCCTCCTCCTGTCTCCCTTCTTCCATGGCTGTGGGAAATGGTCTATCCCCTCACCCACTGCCTCACCCACTGCCTCACCCACCCCTCCTCCTGACTCCCTTCTTCCATGGCTGTGGGAAATGGTCTATCCCCTCACCCACTGCCTCACCCACCCCTCATCCTGTCTCCCTTCTTCCATGGCTGTGGGAAATGGTCTATCCCCTCACCCACTGCCTCACCCACCCCTCCTCCTGTCTCCCTTCTTCCATGGCTGTGGGAAATTGTCTATCCCCTCACCCACTGCCTCGCCCACTGCCTCACCCACCCCTCCTCCTGTCTCCCTTCTTCCATGGCTGTGGGAAATTGTCTATTCCCTCACCCACCCCTCCTCCTGACTCCCTTCTTCCATGGCTTTGGGAAATGGTCTATCCCCTCACCCACTGCCTCGCCCACTGCCTCACCCACCCCTCCTTCTGTCTCCCTTCTTCCATGGCTTTGGGAAATGGTCTATCCCCTCACCCACTGCCTCGCCCACTGCCTCACCCACCCCTCCTCCTGTCTCCCTTCTTCCATGGCTGTGGGAAATGGAGGTTTTCCAGCATACAGCTCCAGTACAGATTTCTGGAATTCTGCTGGTGGCCTTGACATATTCATTGGTGCCAGATGGCTCAGTCTCAGCCTATACACCTTCACTGCTATAGTCATGCCCATAGTCAGGCACTAGCAGGTCTCTCCCTCTCTGCTGTGCCTTGCCTGCTGTCTCTCCGGGCTCATTTTCTGTATTGTGAAGGACCGGCAGAGGCCCCCCAGCCTCCTCCAAGGGCCTCTGAATGCTTACACTCCACAGTACAATGAGGGGAGTTTAGGTCCACAACTTTCCCAGCATTGTAATGGTAAGAGCTTCTCGGAGGGAGGAAAAACCGCCCCATTTTGCATTTGAAGGAGTTCCCAACATCTGAGGAAGAAGGAGTTCAGAGACAGAAACACACACAGAGGAATGAGCGGGGTCCCACTTTCTCTTCTGTCTCTTCCTTCTTTCACTCACTCGTACTTGCCAACTCTTTCACTCACTCACTGTAATTCTTTACCCCTTCTTCTCTTTCTCTCTCACCCTCTTGTCTGTTTCTTGTTGTTTTGGAGGCTTTGCCATCTGTTGAGTGCCCTGCATTGGGCCCAGAGGAGCAGGGAAATGAAAGAAAGAAGTGTTTTTTTAGAGGGAACATTGAAGTGTCTTAAACTTGATTTTTTTTAAAGTGTTCCCAGCTGCACCCCTGATAACCGTGGACATTTATGGTTAAACTAATTGGTTAATTATTGGCTGTTTAACTAATACTAATACTCAAATACTGATAAATCAAGCCACTTAAATTAATGTTAAAAGTGACAGCCAGCAAAGCACATATGTGTGAGCTACAAACAGTACATTTATTTAACCTGGCAAGTCAGTTAAGAACAAACTCTTATTTTCAATGACGGCCTAGGAACAGTGGGTTAACTGTCTTGTTCAGGGGCAGAACGACAGATTTTTTTTTACCTTGGCAGCTCGGGGATTTGATCGAGCAACCTTTCGGTTACTGGCCCAACACTCTAACCACTAGGCTACCTGCCACCCCTAAGTATAATGTATACATGAGCACATATATCCTTATATAAGGTTGGAGCACTAGGCTACTAAACAGGTAGCCTAGTGGTTAAAGTGTTGGACTAGTAACCGAAAGGTTGGAAGATTGAATCCCCGAAGTGCCAAGGTAAAAATCTGTCGTTCTGCCCCTGAACAAGACAGTTAAAACACTGTTCCTAGGCCGTCTTTGAAAATAAGAGTTTGTTCTTAACTGACTTGCCTAGTTAAATCAAGGTAAAAAAATAATAAAATATATAGACATAAACAATGTAAAGGGTCAGATAACTAATGTAACCTGTTTACATGACTCCATCAAGCCCAGCTAGTCTTATCCGTCAACCGTACACTAGGATGGATTTTCTCCACAGAGACCTTAACCCAGGTCCATTTCATTTATTATAGCTGAGGAGAGAGAAAAGGCCTCTCACATAGCATGTAGCTACATAACAGCCATAGTCACAACATGGAGGGTTCATAACAGCCATAGTCACAACATGGAGGGTTCATAACAGCCATAGTCACAACATGGAGGGTTCATAACAGCCATAGTCACAACATGGAGGGTTCATAACAGCCATAGTCACAACATGGAGGGTTCATAACAGCCATAGTCACAACACGGAGGGTTCATAACAGCCATAGTCACAACATGGAGGGTTCATAACAGCCATAGTCACAACATGGAAGGTTCATAACAGCCATAGTCACAACATGGAGGGTTCATAACAGCCATAGTCACAACACGGAGGGTTCATAACAGCCATAGTCACAACATGGAGGGTTCATAACAGCCATAGTCACAACACGGAGGGTTCATAACAGCCATAGTCACAACACGGAGGGTTCATAACAGCCATAGTCACAACACAGAGGGTTCATAACAGCCATAGTCACAACATGGAGGGAGATTATGGAGGGTTCATAACAGCCCTAGTCACAACATGGAGGGGGTTTATGGAGGGTTTATAACAGCCATAGTCACAACATGGAGGGAGATTATGGAGGGTTCATAACAGCCATAGTCACAACATGGAGGGGGTTTATGGAGGGTTTATAACAGCCATAGTCACAACATGGAGGGAGATTATGGAGGGTTTATAACAGCCATAGTCACAACATGGAGGGAGATTATGGAGGGTTCATAACAGCCATAGTCACAACATGGAGGGGGTTTATGGAGGGTTTATAACAGCCATAGTCACAACATGGAGGGGGTTTATGGAGGGTTTATAACAGCCATAGTCACAACATGGAGGGGGTTTATGGAGGGTTTAAACAGCCATGGCAGTAGCAGACCAGTGAAGTGAAATCTCTGCTGTTTTATTTTGTGTTATTCCAGACCAGTGAAATCTCTGCTATTTTATTTTGTGTTATTCCAGACCAGTGAAATCTCTGCTATTTTATTTTGTGTTATTCCAGACCAGTGAAATCTCTGCTATTTTATTTTGTGTTATTCCAGACCAGTGAAATCTCTGCTATTTTATTTTGTGTTATTCCAGACCAGTGAAATCTCTGCTATGTTATTTTGTGTTATTTATATTTTGTCACCAGACTTGGTTGTTGTTGTGACACAGTAAAAGTGAAAGCTCTCCCTCCTCTCATCTCGTTCCCATACACCCTCTTTGGCATAGAGAGCAGCTAGCTCGTCAGGGAGCCACAGTCAGACAGGCTGCCGTCTCCAGCATAAGGAGCTTGTTTACAGAAGCACCCTTTATAGCCCATAATGAGGCCTCATCAGTGGCCTTCACACACACCTGACTGCCGGCTGTACTGCAGCGCTGCCTGTGTTAACTACGGCCTGTAACTGACACCAGCCTGTCACCTTTTACTGAGCACTTCCACTCCCTAGTTCCCCCAAGTTTACTCGTTCAACATAGCAGGGTTCCCCTCCCTCTCCTTGTTAGAGACGTTATAATAGCCAACCACAGGTTTAAGGACTGGAGTGAGACCTGCGGGCTGCCCTGGGCTCTAGACACGAACACTACATGTGTTCCCGAGTGGTGCAGCGATCTAAGGCACTGCACCTCAGTGCTAGAGGCGTCACTACAGACACCCTGGTTCGAATCCAGGCTGTATCACAATCGACCGTGGTTGTGAGTCCCATAGGGCGGCGCACAATTGGCCCTGCATCGTCAGGGTTTGGCCGAGGGTAGGCCGTCATTGTAAATAAGAATTTGTTCTTAACTGACTTGCCTAGTTAAATAAATGAGGTGTACACCCCTTCAAATGAGTGGATTTGGCTATTTCAGCCACATAAAATGGAGCCCATAGACAAGAAGTAGCATGGCCTTACTAAAGAGCTCATTGACTTTCAATGTGTCACCATCATAGGATGCCACCTATCCAACAAGTCAGTTAGTCAAATTTCTGTCCTGCTAGAGCTGCCCTGTCCTGCTAGAGCTGTGCTGTTATTGTGAAGTGAAAATGTGTGGAAGCAGCAACAGTGAATTGGTAGGCCACATAAGCTCACAGAACGTGAGTGAAGCTGAAGCGTGTAAACATTTACTGTCTTCGGTTGCAACACTCAGCTGCCTCTGGAAGCAACGTCAGCACAAGAACTGTTCGTCGGGAGCTTCATGAAATGGGTTTCCGTGGCTGAACAGCTGCACACAAGCCTAAGATCACCGTGCGCAATGCCAAGCATCGGCTGGAGGGGGGTAAAGTTCACCACCATTGGATTTGGGAGCAGTGGAAACGTGTTCTCTGGAGGGATGAATCAGGCTTCATCACCTGGCAGATTGACGGATGAATCTGGGTTTGGCGGATGTCAGGAGAACGCTTACCTACCCCAATGCATTGTGCCAGCTGTAAAGTTTGGTGGAGGAGGAATAATGGTCTGGGGCTGTTTTTCACGGTTCAGGCCAGCACTATCTTAACGCTACAGCATAAAATGACATGCTACACGATTCTGTGCTTCCAACTTTGTGACAACAGTTTGGGGAAGGCCCTTTCCTGTTTCAGCATGACAATGCACAAAGCGAGGTCCATACAGAAATGGTTTGTCGAGATTGGTGTGGAAGAACTTGACTGGCCTACACAGAGCCCTGACCTCAACCCCATCAAACAACTTTGTGATGAATTGGAATGCCGACTGCGATCCATACCTAATCGCCAAAAATTTGCGCCTGATCTCACTAATACTCTTGTGGCTGAATGGAAGCAAGTCCCTGCAGCAATGTTCCAACATCTAGTGGAAAGCCTTCCCAGAAGAGTGGAGGCTATTATAGGGGAGGACCAACTCCATATTAATGCCCATCATTTTGGAATGAGATGTTTGACGAGCAGGTGTCCACATACTTTTGGTGATGTAGTGTATATACACAGTATATATCAATAATACATTTCATTTAGCAGAATATTTTATCCAAAGCTACTTATGTGTACCTACATTTTACTGGTGGTCCCGGGAATCGAACCCATCACCCTGACATTGCTCGGGCCAACTGAGCTACAGAGGACTTGTAAGACTTGTTGGATAATATAGACAACTTTAATAATGGTAATACAATAAAATACAATATTAGGCATGTTGTGTCGTTCTGAAGTAACATGAGAGGTCCAGTCCTGAGCATAATGACTGAATAATGCTGAACGGAGAATTGGTTTGACTGATATACGCTATTCTGTTAAGAGTATTAAAATGTGAATTAGAATAAGTGATGTGTAACATATGTCCTGTGCTAATGTCAAGGAAGACAACCGACAGAGGGAGAAACATTATACTGAGTGTGGCTAGGCAGGGTCGTAGAGTATTGCTTCATCATAGGAAATGTGTAATGCTACAACAATGTCCTTCATTCACCAGGGGCAGGAAGTGATCCTAGCGGAGAGAACAGGACATCTACGTGTATTTGTGTGATACAGGTGGTTTCTACTCAAGTTTAACTAATTTTAACACACACTCATACACGTCTCTCCACCTCTACGGCTTTACACACACGTCAAGACATTTTCTAAGGTAGTTTATGAGAGTGCTGAGGCAAATCCTTTAAAAAAGGTTGTAACGAATAACAGCATGCCCATGCAGACAACTGATGGTAGCACCTGCTTTAGACTGGAGGCTGTTTTGGACAGGACAAAAGACAGGGGGGGTGGGGGGGGGGCTGTCCCAGACTGATGGAAACAGAGCAAAACAATGCCAGCGTCATCAATCCAGACAAGAACGCTAATCTGGCCAAGAGAGCAGACTGTCCCCATGAGGAATACCAGTTTACCCTGACCACTGCACCAAATGCCCCAGGTGCCTCTCATTTGGAGAAAAAAGTGCAGGATAGCTCAGTGGGATTTCAGGAGTCTTTCTGAGAAATCACATAACAGGAGGAGTGTAGTCGGATGTGAAGACTGGCCTCTTTGTGTGAGTCACACTTCAGCTCATATGATGGATGGAGATCAGCTGATCGTGCCCTGCAGGGAAGCCCAGGGGTCGATATAGATATAGTAAAGAGAGGAAGGTACTGGTACAGGGTTTTACGACTAAGAATGGTTGTAAACATTAATCATGAACAGGAAGCCTGTATGGCAATATGGGACAGTTGAAAGTGCCTATTGTAGGCATACTGGCTGAAGTGTTTTGGACTTGTTCGCAGCTGCCTTGCGACATAGCTGGGAAGCCCCAAATGTTCCAGTAGTTAAGAGCCAGATGAAAGTCATCTTTTTGTGTATTATGTTCAGCATTCAGCATTGCGCAATGAGAGTAATGCCGGTAACTCACTGCATGTGGCTCTATCTTTTTGGATTCCAAAATCCCCCTGGGGTTTGTTTTTCACGAGGTACATAAAGGACAAAACAAAAGCTTTCTAGATTCATGAGCAAGCCAGCATAAAGCATTGTATGGGCCGAGCATTTTGGGCCTGTCAACAGTGTGACGTTGGTCCCTTTGATATCTGATGCTGTTAGGTCCGTCTATTGGTTTCCATAGCAACGAGAAGAGCAAGGTACGGTGTCCCCAGCGGAATTCTGGTTCACCAATAATCTCGGTTAACCCCAGAACTAAATCTGGCGTAATTTGGGATTAGGTTCAACCATAGGTACCACCTGCAAGGGCATACGTGACATCATGGAATAGTGGCTGTCTGGCACAGCAGAAATAACAAGAGATATCTAATGCGATGTCCTCTGAGCTGAGCTGATAAACACAAAGTTATCACCAATGGCCCAGATGTTGTTGCTGTTGACTCATCTTGCTACTTGCTAATTTGCCTGTTGCCTTGGCAAACGTGTGTGTGTGTTTTGCCTCTGTCCTGTTACGACACAACACCTGGTTTTGGCTCAGCCTCTTCTCGTCGTCGGCTGGTGTTGCTGAGGGCTGTGTGCCTCATGGCCCAAGGCCAGTCCTCTGGCCAGGGCTCTCCTCTCCTCTCCTCTCCTCTCCTCTCCTCTCCTCTCCTCTCAGCCAGGACCTGTAACCCTCCACAGATAGCGTCACTAAGGACCTCTGGGTTGCTCTGCTGCTGGCTGATAAACAATGCATTATGCAGAGAGTCATTGGGAATCTGTGTTCAGCTGTGCTCTTATTAATAGTCAAAGAGAGAGAGAGAGAGATTAAAGAAAGAACTTGCTCTATTTTCGGGCAGTGTGTCAGCATGTACTGTACGATCTCTGATTCTTGAAGTGTCTTGGACATCCTGTCAAAGCTCTTGCTCAACGTTGCCAAAAATACACACAGCCAACAATAGCATCAGCAGCACGTGATGTTGTGATGGCTTCTCACGGTAACTATTTCTTAGGTTTGACTGAATATTTCTTAGGTTTGACTGAATATTTCTTAGGTTTGACTGAATATTTATTAGGTTTGACTGAATATTCCTTAGGTTTGACTGAATATTCCTTGGGTTTGACTGAATATTCCTTAGGGTTGACTAAATAATTATTAGGTTTGACTGAATATTCCTTAGTGTTGACTAAATAATTATTAGGTTTGACTGAATATTTCTTAGGTTTGACTGAATATTCCTTAGGTTTGACTGAATATTCCTTAGTGTTGACTAAATAATTATTAGGTTTGACTGAATATTTCTTAGGGTTGACTAAATAATCATTAGGTTTGGTTGAATATTTCTTAGGGTTGACTAAATAATTATTAGGTTTGACTGAATATTCCTTAGGGTTGACTGAATATTCCTTAGGGTTGACTAAATAATAATTAGGTTTGACTGAATATTTCTGAGGTTTGACTGAATCTGTCTGTCTGTCTGTCTGTCTGTCTGTCTGTCTGTCTGTCTGTCTGTCTGTCTGTCTGTCTGTCTGTATGTCTGTCTGTCTGTCTGTCTGTCTGTCTGTAGCCTTGCACTCGGGTGCCAAGCAGCTGGCATGCTCTCGGGTGCCAAGCAGTTGACATACCAAGCGATGATACAGTTCATCAAGATGCTCTCAATGGTGCAGCTGTATAACGTTTTGAGGACCTGAGGATCCATGCCGAGCCTTTTCAGCCTCCTGAGGGGGAAGAGGCATTGTCATGCCTTCTTCACGACTGTGTTGGTGTGTTTGGAACATCATAGATCCTTAGTGATCTGGACACAGAGGAACTTGAAGCTCTCGACTCGCTCCACTACAGCCCTGTCGATGTGGATGTGGGCGTGCTCAGCCCTCCGTTTCCTGTAGTCCACTATCAGCTCCTTTGTCTTGCTGATGTTGAGGGAGAGGTTGTTGTCCTGGCAGTGTGTCACTGAACTCCTCCCTACAGGCTGATGGTGTTGGAGTCATTAGGAGGGGACTAAGCATGCATCCCTGAGGGGCCCCAGGTCAGTGTGGTGGATGTGTTGTTGCCTACCCTCTCCACCTGGGGGACGGACTGTCAGGAAGTCCATGATCCAGTTGTAGAGGGAGGTGTTCATTCCCAGGTTCCTGAGTTTAGTGATGAGCTTGGAGGGTACTCTGGTGTTGAACACTGAGCTGTAGTCAATGAGCAGCATTCTCAAATCCTTTTGTCCAGGTGGAATAAGGGCAGTGTGGAGTACAATAGACACTCACACAAACACCCATGACTCATGCCTGCAAACAAAGCAAGACACATGTATAACATGACATGCATGCAGGTATATGGTCTTTGCAGAAGTAAATAAAACTCCTGCGTTGTTCATTGTAGAGCGATATTGTGGTTTGATGTGTGCCAAGCCTTGTCTTGCTCTGTATGACCAATAGAAGAAAACCACTAGATTACTAGAGGGTTAATTGGGCAACAATTGCCGCTGGTATGGAGCCAGGTTTACAGGCGGTCGGTTCTTGAGAGCAGCTGGTGTGTGTGTGTGTGTGCGTGTGTGTGTGTGTGTGTGTGTGTGTGTGTGTGTGTGTGTGTGTGTGTGTGTGTGTGCGTGTGTGTGTGTGTGTGTGTGTGTGTGTGTGTGTGTGTGTATATGTGTGTATATGTGTGTGTGTATATGTGTGTGTGTGTGTGTGTGTGTGTGTGTGTGTGTGTGTGTGTGTGTATATGTGTGTGTGTGTGTGTGTGTGTGTGTGTGTATGTATGTGTGTGTGTGTGTGTGTGTGTGTGTGTGTGTCTGTGTGTGCGTGCGTGCGTGCGTGCGTGCGTACGTGCGTGCGTGCGTGCGTTCAATATGTGAGGGAACGCAGCTTGGTTTATTATCAGTGTGTGTAACATGATGTTGGAGCAGGTTCAGGGGAAGGGTAGAAACCCTTGACCTCTTTAACGTCCTGTTGACAGTTTTCTGTTAGCTGGGATCAGTCATGCACTGCGCCATATACATACTGTATATTTTCAAACAAATGTACAGTTCAACAACCAGCTATGTTGTTTGGGAAGGGGAACAGGTATACTGTATAAGTAACAGGGTTAAGGATGGAATAGAGTGTTTACTTCCAAAAAGGAACAAAATCTAACTAATGTAACAATCAAAACAATCCCATGACAGCCAGCCAGCCAGCCAGCAAGCCAGCCAGCCAGCCAGCCAGCCAGCCAGCCAGCCAGCCAGCTAGCCAGCCAGCCAGCCAGCTAGCCAGCCAGCCAGCCAGCCAGCCAGCAAGACAGACAGACAGACAGACATACAGACAGACAGATCTGAGGTGCTGTAGAGGGGCTGGTGGTTCACGTTAAGCAGGCAGCAGGCTGTACCCCACCAGGAGGCTGTGTTGATCGCTGATCATCCACCCTCCACTCTGTGTGGTCATCAGCAGTTGCTAAGACACTGGGACTTGGGACGTTTTGCCGCTCTTTCTTTGATCTCAATGGTAAAGGGAGGCCACGGCTTCACTATGGAAAGGTCCATGATCCCTCCTCCCCATCAGTCCAGACAGAGAGGGAGCAGAGGCACATGGGCAGCAACACAGTGTCACTATGAGGCAGGGGGTGGGTGTAGGGTTTGGAGGGGGGGGGGGTGTAAGAATGATAGGTTTTCTCTCTCTCCCCTCCCAGTTCCCAGAATTCACATGATAATTAAGCCATTCCTCTTTACTCTCTGTGGGGCTACAGCTGGGCTGAAGTGCGTTTGATCGTCCCCGCAGCCTTCAGGCCGCAGCCTTCGGGCCAGCTCTACCGCTGGCCACAGCAGCTTGCCGGCCAGGCGCAAACCACCTGTTTGATTTTCCCAGGGTGAAAAAAGGCGGGAGAAGTACTTCAATAGGGCAGAGGCAGGAATTGTTGTATGTCTTTCCCGATACCCTCCTCCTGTCCGTGCCTCCCTCTGGGCTTTATATCCACCCCGAAGTCCTGCTCTTCTATAATAGAGCACACAAATAAGGCATATTTTCTCACAAAGGAATGGCAAAATAATAATTTCTATATGACACAGGGGTTCAAACTCACAAAGATGCACTGCGCCTTCAGAGAGAGGGGCCGGGGGGGGGGGGGGGGGAGTAGAAGGACACAGACCAACAGACCAGAGGGTAGTAATGCCTTTCTTATCAGATTGCAAGGGACGGTGCACATTGTAACGCTGAGCGGGAAACACACTGGGACAGACGACTCTTTTCTTGTTGCCAGTGGATACTGTGTGTCCTGGTAGTCAAACACCAGGTCTGGTATTGACATCATCGTAGATGTGTTTTGACATACAGCAGCAGTACGGATGCAGACCTTCTTGCTAGAATGGAACGCCGTCGCTGTTCATTTGTCATCGAATGGTCACTCTTTAATATCCACATTCTTTCTAGCTCTCTGTTCCTCTCCTGCCGACTATGGGCGGTGTCTCTCTCACTGGCCCTGCCCTCTCTACCTTCTCTCCACTGTACCTCTACCTCTCTCTACCTCCCTGTACCTCTACCTCTCTCTGTATCCTGTACCTCTACCTCTCTCTACCTCCCTGTACCTCTACCTCTCTCTACCTCCCTGTACCTCTACCTCTCTCTACCTCCCTGTACCTCCCTTCCTCCATCCCTCTATGTGCTGTGTACCCATGATGCAGGCGGCTGGCCAGGACTGAACACCTGTTCCCTGTTATCAGGGTTTGTGTGGCGGGTGGGGCTTTGTGCATGTTGTATTGGTCCAGTCACCTCACAAAGCAGCCCATACAGCAGCTGGACAGGTGGCCCTGCACCAGCCTACAAAAGCATAGCATTTTCCCATGACCTCATTATTAGAGGGTTTCAGCTTTGTTTTTGTGTGGTGGCAGTTTTAACTCTGCACAGCCAGGTCATGTTAAAAAAGACAGGGAAAACAACAGCAGTGACACTCCGAATAACAAACATGTCCAATGTGGGTCTGTTGTCAGAGAACTGCAGCATGCCCAACCCACTCACACCTGCAGCCTCACCACATCCTGGGACACACCCCAGTGTACCTGCGGCTGGTTTCACTCTTTTTGTTAGGAGGAATGTATGTGTGTGTGTGTGTGTGTGTGTGTGTGTGTGTGTGTGTGTGTGTGTGTGTGTGTGTGTGTGCGTGCGTGGGTGCGTGGGTGCGTGCGTGTGTGTGTGTGTGTGAGAGAGAGAGAGAGAGGCCGTCCCGGCAACAGGAAGGTCAGAGTGCATGCTAGATCACAGAGTGTGATCTGTATGGCTGCCAGAGCACCTGAGACCACAGAGAGACCACAGCACACAGAGAGACTACAGTACACAGATAGACTACAGTACACAGAGAGACTACAGTACATCGAGAGAGAGACTACAGTACACAGAGAGACTACAGTACACAGATAGACCACAGTACACAGAGAGACCACAGTAAACAGATAGACCACAGTACACAGAGAGACCACAGTACACAGAGAGACCACAGTACACAGAGAGACTACAGTACATCGAGAGAGAGACTACAGTACACAGAGAGACTACAGTACACAGATAGACCACAGCACACAGAGAGACTACAGTACGCAAATAGACTACAGTACACAGAGAGAGAGACTACAGTACACAGAGAGACCACAGTACACAGAGAGACTACAGTACACAGAGAGACCACAGAGAGACCATAGAGAGACGACAGTACACAGAAAGAAGACAGTACACAGATAGACTACAGTACACAGCGAGACTACAGTACACAGAGAGACCACAGTACACAGAGAGATCACAGTACACAGAGAGACCACAGTTCACAGAGAGACCACAGAGAGACCACACTACACAGAGAGACCACAGAGAGACCACAGAGAGACCACAGAGAGACCACAGAGAGACCACAGAAACACCACAATACACAGAGAGACCACAGTACACAGAGAGACCACAGAGAGACCATAGAGAGACGACAGTACACAGAAAGACGACAGTACACAGATAGACTACAGTACACAGAGAGACTACAGTACACAGAGAGACCACAGTACACAGAGAGACCACAGTACACAGAGAGACCACAGTACACGGAGAGACCACAGAGAGACCATAGAAAGACGACAGTACACAGAGAGACCACAGTACACAGAGAGACCACAGTACACAGAGAGACCACAGTACACAGAGAGTCAACTGACTACCTATCAGCCTTCAGCAAATTGATTGTCAAAGTCTTTTCTCAAGGTCTTTTTTGTGGCTAAAACATTGACACACCTGTTCTACGGCCTAACTAAACACTGGGGGTCATCTCCTTCATAAACTGGTATTGGGACCATTGATTCCCATCCCAGATGCGGTACATAGTGCTCTTTTTAGAGGCGAGGTCATCTGAATTTCCTCAGTGCATGTGCCCAGCTGTGTAAAAATGTAAGCTACGTAGATCGGCCTGGATGAAGGTTTTTTGCTCAGCGTGGGTTTGAGCAGATCAACTATTTGCTCAAAGGTTTCCCAGGTCCCTCTCATCTGAACATCAAAATACAATAGTGTTGGGAACAGAATGCAGAGACAGTTCTGGCTTATTGGTGTTGTCCACATGGACAGAGGAGGACTTTAGTGTTTATGTGATGAGAGGATGAGCTCTAGCTCTCTCTCTCTCTCTCTCTCTCTCTCTGTCTTTCTCCATCTTCCCCTCCCCGTCTCTTTAGGGAATGACAGCTGCTCACTGGCTGTTTAGGAGGGAGCACTGTGGTGCCGTTGGCCAGCTGTGAACAGCTGGTACCGCTAAAGGGAACCCCCTGCACCCCCCCCCCCCCCCCCCCCCCCGGGGACTTTCTATGGGTGCAGCAGAAAGACACAGCCTCATTGTGGAGCTCATCTGGGGGTGTTTGAGGGAAACAGTTGTTTAAGAGGGGGCTTGTTAGACCAGTGTCATTGTCTCACTGTAAATGAGTTACCATGTCTCCAGAGTCACTTAGCCCCGACAAATCTGATGTCCCATTGCCTGACGAGGGGTCACTTTCGGAAGCCAAGACTAGAATGGTTTTGGAAGCCATTTTTTAAATTTAAAGCTGAATTTGGTTTGAGTTTTTCTTCTTACCTAATAAAAAGAAGAAGGACTTGAAGCTTCTTGAGTAGGTTTTGTGCAAATGTCGAGCTAATCTCTGAGCTCTATGTGATTGTCAAAACTGATTTTAAAACCTCTCCTCTCCCACTTCACATCTTTGGATATTGAAAAGGATATTGAAAAGGGGGATGCTTTGAATCCAAAGCAGCAGTGGATGAAAAGGAGAATTTTGAGAAAAGGATTCTATTCTTTACCTCAATGGCGGTAGAAATTAGCATTTTCAGCAGTAGGGTTTAATAATGGACTGCAAGCATCAATGGAGGGGTACCCCTTTCCAACTCACCCACACGTCTAATATATAATAATATAAGTCATTTAGCAGACACTTTTATCCAAAGCAACGTACAGTCGTGCGTGCATATAGTGGCAAGAAAAAAGTATGTGAACCCTTTGGAAATACCTGGATTTCTGCATAAATTGGTCGTACAATTTGATCTGATCTTCATCTAGGTCACAACAATAGACAAACGCAGTCTGCTTAAACTAATAACACACACACACAATTATACGTTTTCATGTAACACACCATACAAACATTCACAGTGCAGGGTGGGAAAAGTATGGGAACCCTTGGATTTAATAACTGGTTGACCCAGTTAGTTTTGGCAACAATAACCTCAACCAAACGGTTTCTGTAGTTGTGGATCAGACCTGCACAACGCCCAGGAGGAATGTTGGACTATTCCTCTTTACAAAACTGTTTCAGTTCAGCAATATTCTTGGGATGTCTGGTGTCAACTGCTCTCTTGAGATCCTGCCACAGCATCTCATTTGGTTTGAGGTCAGGACTCTGACTGGGCCACTCCAGAAGGTCAGGACTCTGACTGGGCCACTCCAGAAGGTCAGAACTCTGACTGGGCCACTCCAGAAGGTCAGGACTCTGACTGGGCAACTCCAGAAGGTCAGGACTCTGACTGGGCCACTCCAGAAGGTCAGGACTCTGACTGGGCCACTCCAGAAGGTCAGGACTCTGACTGGGTCACTCCAGAAGGCGTGTTGATTTACTTCTGTGTTTTTGGTCGTTGTCCTGTTGCATCACTCAACTTCTGTTGAGCTTCAATTAGTGGACAGATAGCCTAACATTCTCCTGCAAAATGTCTTGAAAACTTTGAAAATCATAATTCAATTGATGAAAGCAAGCTGTCCAGACCCTGAGGCAGCAAAGCAGCCCCAAACCATGATGCTCCCTCCACCATATTTTACAGTTGGGATGTTTTGATGTTGGTGTGCTGTGCCTCTTTTTCTCCACACATAGTGTTGTGTTCCTTCCAAACAACCAACTGTAGTTTCATCTGTCCACAGAATATTTTGCCAGTAGTGCTGTGGAACATCCAAGTGCACTTTTGCAAACTTCAGACATGCAGCAATGTTTTTTTTGGACAGCAGTGGCTTCTTCCGTGGTGTCCTCCCATGAACACGGTTCTTGTTTAGTGTTTTACGTATCGCAGACTCATCAACAGAGATGTTAGCATGTTCCAGAGATTTATGTTAGTCTTTAGTTGACACACTAGGATTCTTCTTAACCTCATTGAGCATTCTGCTCTGTGCTATTGCAATCATCTTTGCAGGACAGACACTCCTGGGGAGAGTAGCAACAGTGCTGAACGTTCTCCATGTATAGACACTTTGTCTTACAATTCAAGGCTTTTAGAGGTACTTTTTTAACCCTTTCCAGCTTTATGCAAGTCAACTATTCTTAATCTTGGGGCTTCTGAGATCTCTTTTGTTCAAGGCATGGCTCACATCAGGCAATACTCATTGTGAATAGCAAACTCAAATTTTGATAGTGTTTTTTAATAGGGCTGGGCAGCTCTAACCCACATCTCCAATCTCATCTCATTCATTGGACTCCAGGTTAGCTGACTCCTGACTCCAATTAGCTATTGGAGAAGTCCTTAGCCTAGGGGGTTCACATACTTTTTTCCAACCTACACTGTGAATGTTTAAATGATGTATTCAATATAGACAAGAAAAATACAATCAATCAAGGCTTCACTTCACTTTTTCCTACCACACTACATTTTCTACATGGGTAGACTGAGCGGGAATCAATACCTACCACCCTGTTGTTGCAAGTGCCATGCTCTACCAACTGAGTCACAGATGACCATCACTAAACCGACAGCTACCTGCTCATAAGACAACTCCCATACACTAAGTTAGACCTGTTGATTCAAACTCCTTTATCCACCAGTTGCTCTTTGGCGACTGGAACGAGCTGCAAGAAACCCTCAACCTGGACTGTTTTATCTCCATCTCTTCATTCAAACCCTCAACCTGGACTGTTTTATCTCCATCTCTTCATTCAAACCCTTAACCTGGACTGTTTTATCTCCATCTCTTCATTCAAAGCCTCAACCTGGACTGTTTTATCTCCATCTCTTCATTCAAACCCTCAACCTGGACTGTTTTATCTCCATCTCTTCATTCAAACCCTCAACCTGGACTGTTTTATCTCCATCTCTTCATTCAAAGCCTCAACCTGGACTGTTTTATCTCCATCTCTTCATTCTAACCTCAACCTGGACTGTTTTATCTCCATCTCTTCATTCAAACCCTCAACCTGGACTGTTTTATCTCCATCTCTTCATTCAAAGCCTCAACCTGGACTGTTTTATCTCCATCTCTTTATTCAAACCCTCAACCTGGACTGTTTTATCTCCATCTCTTCATTCAAACCCTCAACCTGGACTGTTTTATCTCCATCTCTTCATTCAAATCCTCAACCTGGACTGTTTTATCTCCATCTCTTCATTCAAAGCCTCAATCATGGACACTCTTACTGACAGTTGTGGCTGCTTCGCATTGTTGTCTCTACCTTTTTGCCTTTTGTGCTGTTGTCTGTGCCCAATAATGTTTGTACCATGTTTTGTGCTGCTACCATGTTGTGTTGCTACCATGTTGTTGTCATGTTGTGTTGCTACCATGTTGTATTGTCATGTGTTGCTGCCATGCTATGTTGTCATGTTGTGTTGCTACAATGCTATGTTGTCATGTTGTGTTGCTACTATGCTGTGTTGTCATGTTGTGTTGCTACAATGCTATGTTGTCATGTTGTGTTGCTACCATGCTATGTTGTCATGTTGTGTTGCTACCATGCTGTGTTGTCATGTTGTGTTGCTACCATGCTGTGTTGTCATGTTGTGTTGCTACCATGCTGTGTTGTCATGTTGTGTTGCTACAATGCTATGTTGTCATGTTGTGTTGCTACCATGCTATGTTGTCATGTTGTGTTGCTACCATGCTGTGTTGTCATGTTGTGTTGCTACCATGCTGCGTTCTCATGTTGTGTTGCTGCCATGCTGTGTTGTCATGTTGTGTTGCTACCATGCTGTGTTGTCATGTTGTGTTGCTACCATGCTGTGTTGTCATGTTGCGTTGCTACCATGCTATGTTGTCATGTTGTGTTGCTACCATGCAGTGTTGTCATGTTGTGTTGCTACCATGCTGTGTTGTCATGTTGTGTTGCTACCATGCAGTGTTGTTGTCTCTCTTTAGGTAGTGTTGTGGTGTCTCTCTTGTCGTGATGTAAGTTTTGTCCTATATTTTTATAAAAATATATATATTGAATCCCAGGCCCCCATCCCCGCAATAGGCCTTTTGCCTTTTGGTAGGCTGTCATTGTAAATAAGAATTGTTCTTAACTGACTTGCCTAGTTAAATAAAAGTGTATTTTTTAAATTGTAAAAGCACAATATTACCAATGGATTTGAAGTGCTATCTGATCCATTCTCTGCAGTGGAGGAACTGGTTACAACTTCTCAACATGCAGATGGGGTCAAAGGGCAGGTCTGCCTGACACATTCCACTGCATATAATGTGGTATACACTAACTGAAGGAAGAGTCAGTGCTTTAGCTAATGCTGGGGTGATGGAGGAGGGGGTCAGAGAGGAGTAGCAGGGGGTTGGCTTGAGCATGGTTGTCCTGAGCACTGTAAAGGCTCCAGGCTATAACAGTGTCTCCTATTGTGTGGACCTCCCCCTTAGAAAAGGCCCTGAATGGGCCACAGGTCCTAGGCTTCTCCAAGCATTCACCATTGAAGTGGAAAGGATCCCACCGCACAATGTCTATGCTCTCAATAGATCTTTGCGTGCCATTGGTGCACTGGCACTAGCAGATGACGAGCTAATTAGAAGCTATTATGTGTGAGAACCAGGCTGGTTGTAGGAGCCTGGTATTCAGGGCCCTCAATTGCCAGACATGCTGTTGCCTCTGCCTCAACCAAAGTCTCGCCCTTGCTGGGTGTGGGAGAGAGGGGCAGCCCAGTGGAATCAGGCATCATGGGGAGAAAGGGGGCACCATGGGGAGAGAGGGAACGCCCTAGGAAGACCAGGGGACACTGTTAAAGGACAATGTATGATTGAGTGAGTGCCATAGTGTTGGCAGGAAAGCCAGGGAGGGGCACACTAATTCAAATGCTGGGACAAGCAACAGTAGTCTACATTGGGTGGGGGTTAAAGTTGTGCCCGCATACTTTCACATAATACACCCTCCAACATGCAGCTCTCAGGGGGTGGGGGCGAGGCGCTGTGTGGGTATCTACTGGGCTTGACCCGCTAACACAGCGTCAGTGAGATTGGTGGCAGGGGTCAAAGGTCAGAGCACAGCCACAGGAGGATGCTCATTAGCTGCCTGTCAGAGGGCTGCGGTCTGCCTGCATGGTGATCCTCAGGGCTCAGTGGGAACCTATCAGCTATCAGCTGGCAAACGGCATTAGCCTGAAATCCAGAACTTGTTTTGATAACATTCCACTCTGTATTACAGATGTAGGACCTTAATTTGATACAGCAGGAAAACAATCCCACAGCTAAAGGAAATATTAATTATTATGTGGATTCTAGTTAATGGACATTTTTTTTAGTGGTTCATCTTTTTTTTGTAAGGGAAAGTCATGTTTGAAAGATCAAATTGGAAATTGCAAACTTCAGAAGCCTTTTAAAACCTCAAATATACTACATGTTTTAAGGAAAGTTCTCCTGCTACAGGGTGATCAAAATTAAGTTCCTACATCTGTAGGTTCATATCCTGTCCTATACTTGCAGGGTTTAACTGTTATCTTTCTCTATTAAAAAGAAAAGAGAGCCCATCACTAAATTCAGCCTATTTGAGATCTTTAAAGCCCTTATAATCGGCTGACCCTGACCTAAATTACCATCACAATGTGTTTCTGACACCAGAGGTCAATGATTGGTGACCATTTTAGCTTGTTCTGTGGAACATAGACCCCCCGGGATGACACAGTCCCGCTCTTTTTTCCCTTCCATCCCCTTCCCTTGAGCTCCAGTGACACACCCCATCCACAATGAGACATCTGAAACACAACCCATCTACAATGGGACATCTGAAATCAAAACCTATGTGGAATTTAAAAAATGATTATTTTTTTTTCATCACATGGGCTACATGAAAAAATGTTTAGCCATATGGGCCAAATGTCAGAGTAATATGATAAAAGTGAAGAGCATAAAACCAAGGTCATTTTCACAGGGCCTACGTTAGGCCATGAACCCGCCCCCTCAGAACACTCAGCACACCTGCTCACAGGTGATGTTAATCAGTCAAACAGGAATGGTGATGTTAGAAGTCAAGCAGGAATGGTGACAAAATGGAAAACACAATGAATCCTTCAGCTAAATGGGACAGGCCTAAAAAAATGCCTATTCATGCCTACAGCTCTGTCACTGGCTGTTGAGGCGACTAAAATGTTGATATGCTGTATACAGAGAAGTTCAACTGTGGTAACGTCTCAGCTTGTGTTGAACTTTGACCAACAAACATTAAGGATGGCAAGAGAGACAGCAGTCCACTCACTGGGCTCTACCCAGACACTCACTGGACTCTACCCACACACTCACTGGGCTCTACCCACACACTCACTGGGCTCTACCCAGACACTCACTGGGCTCTACCCCTCCCCTTACACTGTGTACAAGACAGTAGTTTTGGAATTGTTAGTTAGATTACTTGTTATTACTGCATTGTCGGAACTAGAAGCACAAGCATTTCGCTACACTCGCATTAACATCTGCTAACCATGTGTATGTGACAAATAAAATTTGATTGATTTGATTTGAGACACTCACTGGACTCTACCCACACACTCACTGGGCTCTACCCACACACTCACTGGGCTCTACCCAGACACTCACTGGGCTCTACCCACACACTCACTGGGCTCTACCCAGACACTCACTGGGCTCTACCCACAAACTCACTGGACTCTACCCAGACACTAACTGGACTCTACCCAGACACTAACTGGACTCTACCCAGACACTCACTGGACTCTACCCAGACACTAACTGGACTCTACCCAGACACTAACTGGACTCTACCCAGACACTCACTGGACTCTATCCACACACTCACTGGACTCTACCCAGACACTAACTGGACTCTACCCAGACACTAACTGGACTCTACCCAGACACTCACTGGACTCTACCCACACACTCACTGGACTCTACCCAGACACTCACTGGACTCTACCCAGACACTAACTGGACTCTAGACAGACACTAACTGGACTCTACCCAGACACTAACTGGACTCTACCCAGACACTCACTAGACTCTACCCAGACACTAACTGGACTCTACCCAGACACTAACTGGACTCTACCCAGACACTCACTGGACTCTACCCAGACACTAACTGGACTCTACCCAGACACTAACTGGACTCTACCCAGACACTAACTGGACTCTACCCAGACACTCACTGGACTCTACCCAGACACTAACTGGACTCTACCCAGACACTAACTGGACTCTACCCAGACACTAACTGGACTCTACCCAGACACTAACTGGACTCTACCCACACACTCACTGGACTCTACCCAGACACTCACTGGACTCTACCCAGACACTAACTGGACTCTACCCAGACACTAACTGGACTCTACCCAGACACTAACTGGACTCTACCCAGACACTAACTGGACTCTACCCAGACACTCACTGGACTTTACCCAGACACTAACTGGACTCTACCCAGACACTCACTGGACTCTACCCACACACTAACTGGACTCTACCCAGACACTCACTGGACTCTACCCACACACTAACTGGACTCTACCCAGACACTAACTGGACTCTACCCAGACACTCACTGGACTCTACCCACACACTAACTGGACTCTACCCAGACACTCACTGGACTCTACCCACACACTAACTGGACTCTACCCAGACACTAACTGGACTCTACCCAGACACTAACTGGACTCTACCCACACACTCACTGGACTCTACCCAGACACTCACTGGACTCTACCCAGACACTCACTGGACTCTACCCACACACTAACTGGACTCTACCCAGACACTAACTGGACTCTACCCAGACACTAACTGGACTCTACCCAGACACTAACTGGACTCTACCCACACACTCACTGGACTCTACCCAGACACTAACTAGACTCTACCCAGACACTAACTGGACTCTACCCAGACACTAACTGGACACTATCCAGACACTCACACATACTACACTGACACTTCAACACACACATATACAGACACACACATGCATATTGACGCCACACACACTTTCACACACTTTCACAGACGCTGCTGCTACTCTGTGTATGATCTATCCTGACTGCATAGTCACTTTTACCCCTACCTACATGTACATATTACCCCAACTACCTCGTACCTCTGCACATTGACTCTGTACCGGTACTCCTTGTATATAGATATTCTTGTTATTGCTATTTCATTGTGTTACTATTTTTTATTCTGAAATTATTCTCACTTTTTAACTCTGCATTGTTGGTCCATTCCTGGACCATGCCTGGGCCACCAGCACAATACTCCTTACATGTCACTCATAAGGAGCAGGATTAGTCTATGGAACTGCATAGACCTCTTCTGAGATTCCGTCCACCATCAAAGCATCACTAGTTTACAGTAGACTACAGCAGAAAGAAAAAAAATCATTTCAGAATTCTGTGGAAAAAAAAGCTTTAATTCCAGTGAAAAGTAATACAATGCAATGTAGAGATAGGGCCAACAGAACACTGCTGTGGTGGGATAGGGCCAACAGAACACTGCTGTAGTGGGATAGGGCCAACAGAACACTGCTGTAGTGGGATAGGGCCAACAGAACACTGCTGTGGTGGGATAGGGCCAACAGAACACTGCTGTGGTGGGATAGGGCCAACAGAACACTGCTGTAGTGGGATAGGGCCAACAGAACACTGCTGTAGTGGGATAGGGCCAACAGAACACTGCTGTGGTGGGATAGGGCCAACAGAACACTGCTGTGGTGGGATAGGGCCAACAGAACACTGCTGTAGTGGGATAGGGCCAACAGAACACTGCTGTGGTGGGATAGGGCCAACAAAACACTGCTGTAGTGGGATAGGGCCAACAAAACACTGCTGTGGTGGGATAGGGCCAACAGAACACTGCAGTGTTGGGATAGGGCCAACAGAACACTGCTGTGGTGGGATAGGGCCAACAAAACACTGCTGTGTTGGGATAGGGCCAACAGAACACTGCTGTGGTGGGATAGGGCCAACAGAACACTGCTGTAGTGGGATAGGGCCAACAAAACACTGCTGTAGTGGGATAGGGCCAACAAAACACTGCTGTGTTGGGATAGGGCCAACAAAACACTGCTGTGGTGGGATAGGGCCAACAGAACACTGCTGTGGTGGGATAGGGCCAACAGAACACTGCTGTGGTGGGATAGGGCCAACAGAACACTGCTGTAGTGGGATAGGGCCAACAGAACACTGCTGTAGTGGGATAGGGCCAACAGAACACTGCTGTGGTGGGATAGGGCCAACAGAACACTGCTGTAGTGGGATAGGGCCAACAGAACACTGCTGTAGTGGGATAGGGCCAACAAAACACTGCTGTAGTGGGATAGGGCCAACAAAACACTGCTGTGGTGGGATAGGGCCAACAGAACACTGCTGTAGTGGGATAGGGCCAACAGAACACTGCTGTGGTGGGATAGGGCCAACAAAACACTGCTGTAGTGGGATAGGGCCAACAGAACACTGCTGTGGTGGGATAGGGCCAACAGAACACTGCTGTAGTGGGATAGGGCCAACAGAACACTGCTGTGGTGGGATAGGGCCAACAAAACACTGCTGTAGTGGGATAGGGCCAACAGAACACTGCTGTGGTGGGATAGGGCCAACAGAACACTGCTGTGGTGGGATAGGGCCAACAGAACACTGCTGTGGTGGGATAGAGCCAACAAAACACTGCTGTAGTGGGATAGGGCCAACAGAACACTGCTGTAGTGGGATAGGGCCAACAAAACACTGCTGTAGTGGGATAGGGCCAACAAAACACTGCTGTGTTGGGATAGGGCCAACAGAACACTGCTGTGGTGGGATAGGGCCAACAGAACACTGCTGTGGTGGGATAGGGCCAACAGAACACTGCTGTGGTGGGATAGGGCCAACAGAACACTGCTGTAGTGGGATAGGGCCAACAGAACACTGCTGTGGTGGGATAGGGCCAACAGAACACTGCTGTGGTGGGATAGGGCCAACAGAACACTGCTGTAGTGGGATAGGGCCAACAGAACACTGCTGTAGTGGGATAGGGCCAACAGAACATTACAGTGTTGGATAGGGCCAACAGAACACTGCTGTGTTGGGATAGGGCCAACAGAACACTGCTGTGGTGGGATAGGGCCAACAGAACACTGCTGTAGTGGGATAGGGCCAACAAAACACTGCTGTGGTGGGATAGGGCCAACAAAACACTGCTGTAGTGGGATAGGGCCAACAGAACACTGCTGTGGTGGGATAGGGCCAACAGAACACTGCTGTAGTGGGATAGGGCCAACAGAACACTGCTGTGTTGGGATAGGGCCAACAAAACACTGCTGTAGTGGGATAGGGCCAACAGAACACTGCTGTAGTGGGATAGGGCCAACAAAACACTGCTGTGGTGGGATAGGGCCAACAGAACACTGCTGTAGTGGGATAGGGCCAACAGAACACTGCTGTGGTGGGATAGGGCCAACAAAACACTGCTGTAGTGGGATAGGGCCAACAGAACACTGCTGTGGTGGGATAGGGCCAACAGAACACTGCTGTAGTGGGATAGGGCCAACAGAACACTGCTGTGGTGGGATAGGGCCAACAGAACACTGCTGTGGTGGGATAGAGCCAACAAAACACTGCTGTAGTGGGATAGGGCCAACAGAACACTGCTGTAGTGGGATAGGGCCAACAGAACATTACAGTGTTGGATAGGGCCAACAGAACACTGCTGTGTTGGGATAGGGCCAACAGAACACTGCTGTGGTGGGATAGGGCCAACAGAACACTGCTGTAGTGGGATAGGGCCAACAAAACACTGCTGTGGTGGGATAGGGCCAACAAAACACTGCTGTAGTGGGATAGGGCCAACAGAACACTGCTGTGGTGGGATAGGGCCAACAGAACACTGCTGTAGTGGGATAGGGCCAACAGAACACTGCTGTGTTGGGATAGGGCCAACAAAACACTGCTGTAGTGGGATAGGGCCAACAGAACACTGCTGTAGTGGGATAGGGCCAACAAAACACTGCTGTGTTCCTGGAATGTTCTTCCTTCCTCCTTATCATCAACCCGTCGTTCAGCGTCTCCCTCTCTGTTTCCTGTCCACAGTCTGCAGCAGTGTCGGGATAAGATTACAATTAAAAATAAAATGTTTAAACCAAATTCATTTCTTGAAAAACGAAAACATGAGTTGCAGAGATTGAGTGAACAAAAGGTCCCACATTCTCTACCACTTCATGGCATTCAACCAACAACCAACTGCCTTCAAACCAGCGTGTGTGGTGTCACTGTCACAACTCAGGGAGGATCTAACAACAAGGGAGGGGGACAGAGCGAGAAAACATTTTTACACCTCAGTTAGTAGCTAGTTGTAACAAACCACAACAGAAAGAACCTCCTCTCGGTCTTAAAATCAGGAGCTAATGTGTTTCACTTTCCTCCGTCCCCCTCCCCTGCCCCTCCCCTCTCCTTGATGTTGCCGTAAACAGAATTAAAAGGGCCCAGCTGTGTGGGGTTATTGTTGGTGTCAGTAGGAAGTGCTGATAGCTTCTGCAACTGAACAAAAGCTGGATGAGAGAGCAGAGGGGCGCTCCAGACTCACTGGCTCCAGACAAGATTTTCTCCCACAATACTTGCTCTGCACTCCCATTGTTTCAGACCACTGGCTCTCCCCATCCCCAACATGACCTGTGAAAGAGGATGTCACTCTCCTCACACAGCAACAACTCTCTAGAGGCTGGAGAAGAAGATGAGTTTTGCTTAGCGAGTATAAGTAAAATGCAGGGATTTTTTTTTTTTTAAAGAGGGTTAATTGTCCAGTTAAGAAATGCTGATTTAATTACATTTGCATAATCAATTCCATGCACTTAATTATGATACATGCTTTGATCAAAAATGAAAGTTCCACATGCCGTATTTCCAGTGCATTATTTGAGCATTTCACATAGACCAACTGAATTACTCATTCAAACCACATATATTTTTGGGTGGGAAATACCAGATGCTAACAATTACATTCTTCTCCGTTTTCACTTTGTGCTTTCATGCCTTCTCTTGTTTGGTTCTCTGTCTCCAAATGAATTGCAAGTTTGTGGAAAACTCAGCACAATTATACAAGTTGCGAAATTTATTTGAATCTATTTACTAAGTAAAAAGAAAAACGAATTAAAATCTAATTCTGGTGGACTACAACCAGATAGACAGGCATTGAAACTGCAACATTGTAAGTTATTTTATATCAGTGTAAAATATACAATGTTTTGAGGAATTTCCTTGTGAAAAAAGAAGGGGAGTACCTAACTGAAGGAATTCAGGAACTGTCATTTTACATTCAAAGCCCTCTGTCTTTTTTTCTTTACGAGCCTTTTGGAGCTTGAGTGAGCAAGCTAGAGACAATGGCAGTTTGCAGGTGTGTGGGGCAGTAATCTCTTCACTGAGTGGTTTAACGTGATAAATGAATAACGATTTTGGGCAGACAGTTTGTTCTCAGGGTTTGTGCTGTGCAGGTGAATGGGGGGATTGTGAGCCCCGTTGTTTGAGGTCTCCATGGACACCGCCCGCGCGGCGCCGAGCTGACAGCCGTCAGGGACTACATGAATGGGTGACGTCGCGGAACTGGCGCCTGGCGGTCTGCGTCAGCTTGTTTGGACGATCCGGGGAAGATTCAAAACAGAGCAATTCACATACCGCCCGGCGCTCAGAGGGAACATGTGAACGAATCTGTGAAACTATTCATTGGAAGATTTAAGGCTTAATGTGTGTAAACTATTGAGATTTGTAAATTGAAAGAGATTTATTGCATAGGATATGTGAATCCACGAGATTCGTCTACTAAATGAAATGCTATTTTAAATACATTTTAAGTTTTTAGCTTATACTTTAAATCATATTTTGCATACCATAATGCAAAATGTATAGCTGCTAAATAACTGCCAAATTAGTTGATGCTATTAAAACATTAATTTGGATAAGATTTGTTGAATGGTCAAATGCAGAATGATGTATTTAATTTATAATAAAATGCGAAATTATGCACTTTTCAGTTGATTAAAACATAATACTTATAAACAAAAACATGTATTTTGAGGGTAGGATTCTGCAGAGCTGGGATGTGCAGAATGCTTGTTCGTCTTCTCTATTTTATCGAAATTATAAATAGACTGGCTTTTTTTCAGTAGGCTATAGACATCCCCAATAAAAACCTATATTGATGTGACAGGTCAGGTTATTTACCGTAA
Organism: Oncorhynchus mykiss; assembly: GCF_057628025.1. Lineage (NCBI taxonomy): Eukaryota > Metazoa > Chordata > Actinopteri > Salmoniformes > Salmonidae > Oncorhynchus > Oncorhynchus mykiss. The sequence goes on along the minus strand of NC_143037.1, from coordinate 70,987,825 downwards.
GATTGAATTCCAATAGGTCTACAATTAAACGCCTATTAATCTAGTTATAGCAGCGTTCTTCATGACTAAACTCCACACCCACGTCTCCGGGCGGTCTCTACACCTGCAGAGTCCACGGTCAAAGGACAGCTGGGAAATTTGTTTCCATTTGTAACACCATCATTTAGCAGATTGTAAAGATTGATAAACACCCTGTCTCTAATGGTAGCGAGGACTGGAGGACCGCCCCTCCGATGCATGCAGGAGTTTCTCATTGGTCCAACGCTTCAAAATGTACCCGCTTTAGTCACTCCCCGAATCCTGCTGGAGAGATAAATGCAGCGTGAGTTCCCTTCAGAGCCACAAACTGTCAAAATTCGCTTGACTGTAACAGTCTGAAAATTCTCACCAGGATACCATAACTCGCATTTACTTTACCTCTTTTTCGTATATTGCTCTTCACTCTTCAAGACGTCAGAACAAGAGAAAATGAAAGTTGTCGGATCTACCTGCACTCTCAAGAACACCGAGGACATGGTCCGGTGTCTCTCCGAACAGAGTATGGCCATCTCCAAGTGCAAGATCCCAATGCTGGACGAGCAGATGAGTGTATTTCTGCAGGACATGAACAGTTGCTACAGCAAGCTGAAGGAGCTGGTGCCCACTCTGCCAGCCAACAAGAAAGCCAGTAAGATGGAGATTCTGCAGCATGTCATCGACTATATCTGGGACCTACAGGTCGAGCTGGACGCACCCGGCAAACAGCAGGCCACAGATGCACCCCGGACCCCCCTGACAACCCTCAATGCAGAAATCGCCAGCATCTCTGTGGAGGTATGTGTACAGAACAATTCCATCAACGCAATTTCAGGAAAATATATTATTGCCATGAATGACATTCAAGTGTAACAAGGACACCACTGCATAATCCTGTGCTAAAACCAAGTTGTTATCTCTGTGTTAAAATGTACCATTACCCCTCTTCCTTTTCACAGAACGGATGCTCCGATGACAGAATTCTCTGCCGCTGATCAAGCAACAGATATAACCGTTAACCGAAGCAACATGAAGAACGATGTTGGCCAGCCATGGATGACATTTCGTCGCATCTTATGTCTTGCATCAAGCAGTGAAGCGACGTGAAAATCCATGATATGCGTAGATAAACATTCTGAGTTGAAACTACGAAACTACGAAGTGTCAGGAGAGCTGTCCCCACGCAGCCACAGGTGTCCTGCTGTCACCATGAAGAGCGGCGCGCTCGGTGAAGACGCGTGCTGGTCGAGCTGAGACTGAGGATGGTCATCAACAACATAGCATCCTAACCCAACGAGCTCTCTTAGATGTTGATACATGTTGGACTTTATGCGAAATAATCTTTAATTCCTTATTATCTTTTCTGTATTTTGAGCAATTTATATGTAGAAAATATTTATATTTTAAAATGTCAATTTCTCAGATTGCTGAGCTATATTTGTATTGTATATTACAATGATTCAGATGTGATCCCCAATATTGTTTTTATAACAATGTACTTCTGGTGTTTTTATTAAAACAATATGTTAGGTGAGAATAATGCCTTCACTTTTCTTTATTCTTTGAATCTGGCTTGTTTTATTCACAACACGTGAATAATAATTATAATAATTATAATAATAATAATTCTCTGTAGACCTACTATCTTGGTTTGAACTGCAGGTCAGACATTCACGGTTAGATTTCCAGACAGAACATAGTGTTGGCAGGCATGGAAAATTACAATTAGTTAAATCAATGTACAGAGAAGCATGTCTTTGGATCTACTAAGTAACCAAACCATGACAACTACAGTATTTTGTTGAACAATCACGACAATAAGGTGATCACAATACTTGTAATGATATTCTATGACAAGTGACAATTCACTGCCATGTTGAATAGATGGATGTTTACTTCCACTCACTCAGCATGAAAACATCAATGGGGTTAATATATAGTTAGTAACTTACACAGCTACTACACTAGAATGTTATCCAAACTATTTAATTAATACGAGCGCATTCAACAGGCTAATCTAGTGATGTTTTCATAATAGACCTTTACCATTTGTGTAATTTAAATATAAAACCCCTCCTAATTGAAATAACCTATACACTTGGAAAAAAAGGTGATATCTAGAATCTAAAAGGGTTCTTTGGCTGTCCTCATAGGATAACCCTTTGAATAACCCTTTAAGGTTCCATGTAGAACCCTTTTAGGTTCCATGTAGAACCCTTTCCACAGAGGGTTCTACAAGAAATCCTAAAGGGTTCTACCTGGAACCAAAAAGTGTTGTTCTACAGGGAGAGCAGAATAACCCTTTTTTTAAGAGTACCAAGGCATTCATCACAGCCCTAAAATAGGTTCATGAATATTCATAAACTAAATTATTTTGGTTGAGAGAATATATGAGAATTATTGATTTAGGATTTATTTTCTCATATTCACAGTTTCAAAGTTGTTCTAACTTTCCCTACTATTCTATCTCTCTGTCACACACATAGACTCACACACACAGCGAGTCTATTTTCTTGGCTGCGATGCCGGGCCATCTGCAGCCTGGCTCGCGGATTTCTGTTTGTTAATGTTTCAATCAGCTGTGCGTCGAGGAATGTGAGGCTATTTAACCTGAACTTCGCCAGGTGTGCGGCGGCGCCACTCAGTCTGGGCCCGCCTGCCCTTGGCACGATGCTATCACACAAACACAATCCCACACTGACTCGGCTTTAAAACATTAGCGCCGCAGCTGTGCGTACTGCACTGCAGGGGATTTAGAGCCGCGTCACATCTGGGAATGGAAATAAATACAACTGTTGAATAGAGGGCTACTATCTATCATAGCTTTGTCCTGCACTCTCCCGGTTTATGTTGAGCTATTTTAACTTCTGTTGGAATTCCATTGTTGAGCCATGCACATTAAACTAATGGTTATAACGCGCTGAGGTCATGTGAAACAGAGACAAAGAAACCGTAGCACTTGTCACATCTTGTATAATAGTAGGCTATAATGGTCAGGTGAGTGACACGATTACAAGAGTTCACTTTGCTCATAAACTGGTCTAATCAAGATAGGTAATTCCTTTCAAATTTGGAAATTAATGTTAATTTTATAGTTGGCACAACTCTTTACTCTTTGTAGACTATAATACTATTACTCTGTTGGATAAGAACATAACTATGAAATGTAGCCAATTATCAAAATAATATATAAAGCAATGTGCCATTAAAACGTTATACATTACAATATATTATTCAATGCATCTGAAAGAGGCAACGAAGATGGTAAAACAAGGAATCCATGCAAATCTTCTGTTCAATAATCATTTTATTTCATAGCCTACTTTATCATGACGAGTAGTGTCAATTCAATAGTGTCAATTCCATTGTATTTCATTCTACTGCACTAAACATAGGCCTCCTGAAGCAAGCAGACACAGGGTCGTATAGCGCCCTCTTGTGGTGGCACACGGATAGTACAGACAGCCCTTTACATTATTTTCATAGCCAGTCATTTGGCGATGAAGTGACAGAACGTTTTTCATGATTGTAGACTCTAGACTGGACACAGTGCAACAATGTAACCCCAAGCAGTGACATGGGGCTAGACACCTAGACACGCCCTCTGTCCACCGTTAATGCATGAGGAGGGCCACCAAAATGGAATGCCCTGCTTAAATGTATCCTCGTGTATCCATGTCACAGATATACAATACATTTTCTTCAGTTTGTGTGCCTACAATAGATGCAATGAAAAAATAACTATGTTATTTTAGCCTATCAAAGTAGGATGGCTAGCAATCCTTTCTGAACGAAAGAGCATCCCAGTTGGCTAACAATATGACCAGAGTGATAGGGGTGCTGTTCTCTGTTTGGCTGGGCTGTTTGAAGCACATATAGAACAAGGAGCCAGATGTTTCACCTGAATCATTAATCTGAAGCACCCAGTTGGAATTTCCACTCTAAACAGCTTTAGTGGGGGCAGCTGCTGAGGCTATACCAAAGAGTTCAGGGAGGAGGAGGAAAGCAGTCCCATTGTGGAAGGAGGAGTGTGGGGAAATAGTGAGGAGTAGGAACAGAGCATTTAGAGTACTGAAAGAGACACATAACTTCAAACATCTGATTCAGTATAAGCAGGTCCAGGCCCCGGTGAGGAGAACTATCTGTCAAAGAGGTTGTGTTGGGGTCGGTTCTGTGACACCATTGGACGACACCTGTGGGAGAAGTGTGGGGGATGATCAGAAGGGACTGGGATCCTCCAGTGTTGATGAGTGGGGAGGATATGGCAGTAACAGATGAGGAGAAGGCAGAGATGATGGCCAAAGCGTTTGTCCAAGTGCACAACTCTGAACATTTTTCAGAGGACGGGCAGAGCGGGAGAGAGACAACGAGAGACGTAGGCGGGAGGATGTAAAGGATGCGTTGAATACACAATTTACCATGGCAGAGATGAAATGGACGATAGGTAAAGGCTGGGTCATTGGTGTTGTACAACAGAGTTTAGGAGGAGGGGAAACAGCCAGGCAGCTGGAAGGAGGCAGTAGTGGGACCAATCCGGAAGACAGGGAAAGACCCGATGAGGCCAACTAACTATCAGCCAATAGCTTTAACATAACATGTATGTAAGATTATGGAAAGTATGATTACGGAGAGGTTAACTTACTTTCTGGAGAGCAGGGGGCTAGTATGGCCACATCAGAGTGGGTTCATGAAGGGGAGGGGAACTATGGACCCAGTGCTCTGCTTAGAAGCAGAGGTCAGGAAGGGGAGGGGAACTATGGTCCCAGTGCTCTGCTTAGAAGCAGAGGTGAGGAATGGGAGGGGAACTATGGACCCAGTGCTCTGCTTAGAAGCAGAGGTGAGGAATGGGAGGGGAACTATGGACCCAGTGCTCTGCTTAGAAGCAGAGGTGAGGAAGGGGAGGGGAACTATGGACCCAGTGCTCTGCTTAGAAGCAGAGGTGAGGAAGGGGAGGGGAATTATGGACCCAGTGCTCTGCTTAGAAGCAGAGGTGAGGAAGGCTCGGGTGAACAAGGAGACTGTTGTAGCTGTCTTTTTTGATGTGGAGAAGGTGTATGATATGATGTGGAAGGAGGGGTTGTTAACCAAGATTGATATTATGGGGGTAGGAGGAAGAACGTACAACTGGATAAAGGACTTCCTGTTTGGAAGGTCTATCCAGGTGAGGGTGGGGAAGTCTCTCTCAGGCAGCTACCTGGTGGATGATGGTACACAGCAGGGGAGCCTGATTAGTCCTCTGTTGTTCTCAACCATGATCAGTGATGTTTACTCTCAGGTACGGACGGATATTGGGAGGTCGTTATTTACAGATGATGGGGCCTTATGGAAGAGGTGAAGAAATGTGCCATACGTAGTCAGGAAGGTACTGGAAGCAATTGATGAGGAAGAGCGGTGGGCATTAATGTGGGGATTCAGGTTCTCTGTAGAGAAAACTCAGACTGTGTTCTTTACCAGGAGGAAGGTGGGAGATGAGGCATGCTTGAGGTTATATGAGAGACGCTTGGAGAGGGTGGGGGCCTTTCAGGTTCCTTGAACACATTGAGAGAGTGGTGGGAAAGTGTTAGTAGGTGCTAAATGTGATGCTCTGTCTGACGGGGAAGGAGTGGGGGGGGGGGGTGTTCCTCATTGAGGACCATGTATGTTGCATTGATCTGACCTGTAATAGACTATGGCAGTATGGTTCAGCAGCGCGGACCTCATATGTAATAGACTATGGCAGTATACTGTATGGTTCGGCAGCGCGGACCTCATATGTAATAGACTATGGCAGTATACTGTATGGTTCAGCAGCGCGGACCTCATATGTAATAGACTATGGCAGTATACTGTATGGTTCAGCAGCGCGGACCTCATATGTAATAGACTATGGCAGTATACTGTATGGTTCGGCAGCGATGACCTCATATGTAATAGACTATGGCAGTATACTGTATGGTTCAGCAGCGCGGACCTCATATGTAATAGACTATGGCAGTATACTGTATGGTTCGGCAGCGCGGACCTCATATGTAATAGACTATGGCAGTATACTGTATGGTTCGGCAGCGATGACCTCATATGTAATAGACTATGGCAGTATACTGTATGGTTCGGCAGCGATGACCTCATATGTAATAGACTATGGCAGTATACTGTATGGTTCAGCAGCGCGGACCTCATATGTAATAGACTATGGCAGTATACTGTATGGTTCAGCAGCGCGGACCTCATATGTAATAGACTATGGCAGTATACTGTATGGTTCGGCAGCGATGACCTCATATGTAATAGACTATGGCAGTATACTGTATGGTTCAGCAGCGCGGACCTCATATGTAATAGACTATGGCAGTATACTGTATGGTTCGGCAGCGCGGACCTCATATGTAATAGACTATGGCAGTATACTGTATGGTTCGGCAGCGCGGACCTCATATGTAATAGACTATGGCAGTATACTGTATGGTTCGGCAGCGATGACCTCATATGTAATAGACTATGGCAGTATACTGTATGGTTCGGCAGCGATGACCTCATATGTAATAGACTATGGCAGTATACTGTATGGTTCGGCAGCGATGACCTCATATGTAATAGACTATGGCAGTATACTGTATGGTTCGGCAGCGATGACCTCATATGTAATAGACTATGGCAGTATACTGTATGGTTCGGCAGCGCGGACCTCATATGTAATAGACTATGGCAGTATACTGTATGGTTCGGCAGCGATGACCTCATATGTAATAGACTATGGCAGTATACTGTATGGTTCGGCAGCGATGACCTCATATGTAATAGACTATGGCAGTATACTGTATGGTTCGGCAGCGATGACCTCATATGTAATAGACTATGGCAGTATACTGTATGGTTCGGCAGCGATGACCTCATATGTAATAGACTATGGCAGTATACTGTATGGTTCGGCAGCGATGACCTCATATGTAATAGACTATGGCAGTATACTGTATGGTTCGGCAGCGCGGACCTCATATGTAATAGACTATGGCAGTATACTGTATGGTTCGGCAGCGATGACCTCATATGTAATAGACTATGGCAGTATACTGTATGGTTCGGCAGCGATGACCTCATATGTAATAGACTATGGCAGTATACTGTATGGTTCGGCAGCGATGACCTCATATGTAATAGACTATGGCAGTATACTGTATGGTTCGGCAGCGATGACCTCATATGTAATAGACTATGGCAGTATACTGTATGGTTCGGCAGCCTGGACATCATTGGAAAGGCTAGATGTCATACAGGGGCAAGGACTCAGAATATGTAGTGGGGCGTTTCAGACCTCCCCTGTGTCTGCATTACAGGTGGAGATGGGGGATATGTCATTGCATATTAGGAGATAGCAGATGGCAATTCATTAATGGGTCAACCTACATGAGGTGTCTCATCCTGCAAAATACATTTTGCAGGCATGCTGGGAACATGAGCGAGGACAGCACTCAAGGTTTGGGTGGGAGGGTGGGAAATACCCAGGCGAAGGAGACGGGACTGTATGAAAGAGAGTTTAGTCCAACGGTAGATATTCCTTTGAACCCATCATGGCCACTCCCGCCTCCAGTAGTTAACCTCAAAGTGTTGGAGAGACCTTGAAAGGAAGGGAGGGTGTTGATCCATCTGATTGGTTTAAGAGACGTCTGGATACTGTGTATCAGGATGTTGTGGTCATTTACACAGATGGTTCAAGAGATCCAAGGACAGGATGTACTGGGTCAGCATTTGTAGTGCAGGAATGTGGGTGGGGGGGGGGGGGGGGGGGGGAGTCAGGGAAACGTATTACAGATCATCTGGCTGTATATACAGGGGAGCTGATGGCCACACTGTTGGCCTTGCAGTGGATGGAGGAAGTCAAGCCTGACAGAGCAGTTATTTGCTCTGATTCATGTGCAGTGTGGATGAGTCTGCAGTCCTTTAGCTCACGTAGCAGACAAGACCTGCTTTATGAGGTGCTCCAAACCCCATGGTAGGATTAGACAGATGGGAATACAGATAAGAGTAGTGGGGATGTTGATGTAGTTTCAATGAGCAAGGCAGAGGCAAAGAGCCTGATATGAACAGTGGTGGTTCAGAAACTGCAGGAGCAGTGGAATAGAGATACTAAGGGCGGTTATTTATTTAAAGTACAGAGGAAAGTCAGGGAGGGGAGGATGGCAGGAAGAGACAGAAGTGAGGAGTCTAATTTTACAAGATTAAGGGTGGGACACTAGCTAGTTGAATAAGACTTTAAATGTGATAGGAAAGCATTCAATAGGAAAGCATTCAATAGGAAAGCATCCAATAGGAAAGCATTCAATAGGAAAGCATCCAATAGGAAAGCATCCAATAGGAAAGCATCCAATAGGAAAGCATCCAATAGGAAAGCATTCAATAGGAAAGCATCCAATAGGAAAGCATCCAATATGAAAGCATCCAATAGGAAAGCATTCAATAGGAAAGCATCCAATAGGAAAGCATCCAATAGGAAAGCATCCAATAGGAAAGTGTGAATATTGCCAGGAAATGGAGACAGTGGTGCAGGTAGCCCTCACACAAAATAGATGTTGTGTTGGCAGCTGCAGAGAAGTACTTGGGGCTACGATATTTTACTTCAGAAGAGTCACAGGGTGTGTTGAGTGGTCGGTCACGCTCTGTCCTCTCAGGCCGTTGGTCTGGGGTAGGGTCAGATAGGGTTAAAGTATTGGAATAAGGTGGTGGGTTGTAATGCGTGTAGCGTTAGATTGTAGGTTAATATATAAATATTTTTTTATTATATATATTTTTTATTTTTCCCGGTTCCCCCTTCCAATTTCTGTATCACAAAGTGTAATGGATCTATACTATAATTCAGTAGGGGGCGGTAATGCAACATATTGGATTCCCCCCGCCATTAACGTAATCGAAGAATAAGACAGCCTGCTGTGGTGTTTCTTGTGTTCATTTGGGTCAGTTGTTCTAATCTTTGATTTCAGTGTTTTGCTATTGGAGAAGGACAACAGGCATGGGGGAAGCCGAGCTTGTTCCAGCTGACGGTAAACAAGCAGAGTCGGGCATCAGTACCGTCGAAGACTCGGTCGTATGGAGTCAAGAAGTCGAGGTGTGCCTGTTCCATGCGATGCTAGGTCACAAACCCGTAGGTAAGAATAAAACCGCTAACCAGCTAGTGTGTTAATCGTGTAGGCCTGAAAATCCCCGGGCTGTAGTGGAGACCCGACGCGGAGGACGAAAGCCTGCCAACCATAACAAGTTAACAAGTCAGCTATTCATATATAGTCAGACCATTACACATATCAATGAACTCCCACAGTTGTTGACCATTTTAGCGGTGGGTATAATCTGTGGAACGAATCTGTTCCAAAAACTTGGTAAATAACAAGGTTGCCAATAAACAATGCATACAAAGTTGTATCGCGGCAGAAATAAGATACCGGGTAGGGGATGGGCTATTTCATTTAAGTTTTCTCTCACTACGTTTTTATTCCGAAACATGTCTGTCCCGACTCTGGTTAGCCTCTGGACAAACATTAAGAAGTAACTACGTGGTTATTCTTGGTGAATAAATCATGCTACTTTTTGGGAACGTTACACAAATGATACCCACCCCTCATTTCAGCTTGTTGTCCAACGGTGCAGGTTTGTTTTTTTGTCTTAAAAGTGTTGGCCAAATGTATTCAAGGAGGTATATTCCTGAGCTGACATACATCTGGAAATCCTAACACAAGCAGCTTCTTGTGACACATTCAAGTGTATGTCTTTATTTTTGTATGTTGCATGCTGTTAACTACTGTAGTATTAGTCAAGGACACAGTTTACTGCAGGTTTAAAAGGTGCAGTGAAATATTTTGCTAACTCCATCAACATTGCGGTAGAATAATCAATAATGGAGTAAAAAAAACAAAAACAACATTTAATAGAATACGTATCCATATGGTAATAGCGTGATGTGCATCATTATAACAAATAAACTAGCTAGCTAGCTTGCTACTCTATATCTACTTTTGTGCACATAACGTTCGCCAAAATGCAGCATCATTATCCGTTGTCAGATTGTCATCCTAAATCAAAATGTATTTTATCACATGCGCCGAATACCGTGAAATGCTTAGTTACAAGCCCTTATTAACCGACTGAGCAGTTCAGTAAAGAGTTAAGAAAATATTTACCAGATAAACTAAAGTAGAATAAAAAGTAACATAACAATAACGAGGCTATTATACAGGGGGTACCGGTACCGAGTCAGTGTACTGGGGTACCGGTTAGAGGTCATTTGTACATGTAGGTAGGGGTGAAGTGTCTATGCATAGATAATAAACAGCGAGTAGCAGCAGTGTACAAAACAAATGGAGGCGGATCGGGGGTCAATGTAAATTGTCCGGGGGTGATTTTATGAATTGTTCAGCAGTCTTATGGTTTGGGGGGTAGAAGCTGTTAAGGAGCTTTTTGGCCCTAGACTTGGCGCTCCGGTACCGCTTGCTGTGCGGTAGCAGAGAGAACAGTCTGTGACTTGGGTGACTGGAGTCTTTGACAAATGTAATTTTTTTTTGTATTACATTTTTTTTCTCTTTCCCTCCTACTTTTTGAAGACGTTGCTTTACATACTTATTTTCCCTGCAGGGGTAAATCGCCACTTTCACATGATCTGCATCCGGGATAAATTCAGTCAGAATATTGGGAGGCAAGTGTCATCAAAGGTGATCTGGGACCACCTGGGAACTATGTATGACATGTCGGCCTTGGTGAGTAGAGCGTCTTAATCTTTCTCTGGCCGTTTTTGAAATAGAATGTTCTAGAGTCAGTCAGCCGCTATCTTTCCTCTGTAATTTAACACTGAATACTGTCACACATTCTGTCCACTGCAGCACGAGTCAGAAATATTGCCATTTCCCAACTCAGAAAAGAGCTTCAATCTTCCAGAGGAGATTATTCAAAAAGTAAAAGAAGGTAAACCCCCTCTCTCCTCTCTCCTCTCTCCTTCTCTTTTCTCTCCTCTCCTCTCTCCACTCTCCCCTCTCTCCTTTCTCTCCTCTCTCCTTCTCTTTTCTCTCCTCTCTCCTTCTCTTTTCTCTCCTCTCCTCTCTCCACTCTCTCCTCTCTCCTCTCCACTCTCTCCTCTCTCCTCTCTTCTCTCTTCTCTCTCCTTCTCTCCTTCTCTTTTCTCTCCTCTCTCCTCTTTTCTCTCCTCTCCCCTCTCCTCTCTCCTCTCTCCTCTCTCCTTTCTCTCCTCTCTTCTCTCTTCTCTCTCCTTCTCTCCTTCTCTTTTCTCTCCTCTCTCCTCTCTCCTTCTCTTTTCTCTCCTCTCTCCTCTCTCCTTTCTCTCCTCTCTCCTCTCCTCTCTCCTCTCTCCTCTCTCCTCTCTCCTCTCTCCTCTCTCATTTCTCTCCTCTCTCCTCTCCTCTCTCCTCTCTCCTTTCTCTCCTCTCTTCTCTCTTCTCTCTCCTTCTCTCCTTCTCTTTTCTCTCCTCTCTCCTCTCTCCTTCTCTTTTCTCTCTCCTCTCTCCTCTCTCCTCTCTCCTTCTCTTTTCTCTCCTCTCCTCTCTCCTCTCTCCTCTCTCCTTCTCTTTTCTCTCCTCTCCTCTCTCCTCTCTCCTCTCTCCACTCTCTCCTCTCTCCTTTCTCTCCTCTCTTCTCTCTTCTCTCTCCTTCTCTCCTTCTCTTTTCTCTCCTCTCTCCTTCTCTTTTCTCTCCTCTCCTCTCTTCTCTCTCCTCTCTCCTTTCTCTCCTCTCCTCTCTCCTTTCTCTCCTCTCCTCTCTTCTCTCTCCTCTCTCCTCTCTCCTTCTCTTTTCTCTCCTCTCCTCTCTCCTTTCTCTCCTCTCTTCTCTCTTCTCTCTTCTCTCCTTCTCTTTTCTCTCCTCCTTCTCTTTTCTCTCCTCTCCTCTCTTCTCTCTCCTCTCTCCTTTCTCTCCTCTCCTCTCTCCTTTCTCTCCTCTCTTCTCTCTCCTCTCTTCTCTCTCCTCTCTCCTCTCTCCTTCTCTTTTCTCTCCTCTCTCCTCTCTCCTTCTCTTTTCTCTCCTCTCCTCTTCTCTCTCCTTCTCTTTTCTCTCCTCTCCTCTCTCCTCTCTCCTTTCTCTCCTCTCTTCTCTCTTCTCTCTCCTTCTCTCCTCTCTCCTCTCTCCTTCTCTTTTCTCTCCTCTCCTCTCTTCTCTCTCCTCTCTCCTTTCTCTCCTCTCCTCTCTCCTTTCTCTCCTCTCCTCTCTTCTCTCTCCTCTCTCCTTCTCTTTTCTCTCCTCTCCTCTCTCCTCTCTCCTTTCTCTCCTCTCTTCTCTCTTCTCTCTTCTCTCCTTCTCTTTTCTCTCCTCCTTCTCTTTTCTCTCCTCTCCTCTCTTCTCTCTCCTCTCTCCTTTCTCTCCTCTCCTCTCTCCTTTCTCTCCTCTCTTCTCTCTCCTCTCTCCTCTCTTCTCTCTCCTCTCTCCTCTCTCCTTCTCTTTTCTCTCCTCCTTCTCTTTTCTCTCCTCCTTCTCTTTTCTCTCCTCTCCTCTCCTCTCTCCTCTCTCCTTCTCTTTTCTCTCCTCTCCTCTCTCCTCTCTTCACTCTCTTCACTCTCTTCACTCTCTTCACTCACTTCACTCTCTTCACTCTCTTCACTCTCTTCACTCTCTTCTCTTCTCCTCTCCTCTTCTCTCCTCTCTCCTCTCTTCTCTCTCCTCTCCACTCTCCTCTCTTCTCCTCTCTCCTCTCTCCTCTCTCCTCTCTCCTCTCCACTCTCTTCACTCTCTTCACTCTCTTCACTCTCCTCTCCTCTTCACTCTCCTATTCACTCTCCTCTCCTCTCTTCAGAATCCACCATACTTACAAAAATGCTGAGTTACTAGAAAGTCCATATTTGACTTGAGGATGTAAATGAGCTGCTAAATTTGGTACATTACTGAGACATTTGTTATTTTGTACATTGTCCCTGCTCAAATAAACGTAATAAATACAAATGTATACATCTCTCTTCCACCCGACTGTACATAAAATGTACAAGACGCTGTTAGACTGCTAAATGGCATATTATTATATTATTCCTGCCCTGAACAGGTAAACTGGTGTCTGAGGACGACATGAAAGACGAGTTGAAAGAAGAACGAGACTCCCCAGCCACGCATGAAGAAGGTTCTCTCCCTCATTCAATTACATTAGCTGTATTTCACCTCATGTGCTCCTCCTCTTTCTGTCTGACGTGAGCCTTATTTGGACTAGGTCCTTACATAACTCCTCCTCTTTCTGTCTGACGTGAGCCTTATTTGGACTAGGTCCTTACATAACTCCTCCTCTTTCTGTCTGACGTGAGCCTTATTTGGACTAGGTCCTTACATAACTCCTCCTCTTTCTGTCTGACGTGAGCCTTATTTGGACTAGGTCCTTACATAACTCCTCCTCTTTCTGTCTGACGTGAGCCTTATTTGGACTAGGTCCGTACATATCTCCTCCTCTTTCTGTCTGATGTGAGCCTTATTTGGACTAGGTCCGTACATATCTTCTCCTCTGGCTCACAAAGCGGCATCCCTAACTCTTGTCATTTGGCTGGTTTTAAAGGTCTGAGTCCCTGTATGGCTGCTGGCCAGGATTTTGAGAGGTATGGACAGAAGAACTCGTTTGCTCTGTTCTAAAACTCCAGCTTGACCTCGGTGTAGAACAGATCAGAACCGGAGGTTCTTTAGAGCGACCGCCCGCCTAGTGCACAGAACATGTGCGTCTGTCTTTATTTCACTTTCTCTTTTTCTCTCCTTTTAACTTAGGTTTGAGAACATTTTTCAAGCATGGCATGCCATTTTTAAAAAATGTATAATTCTATATTGTTTTGATGGAGTTTTAGGACTTATATAATGGCAAGCTTCAAATGGACGGTGATCTTGAACCTGCCTTTTCGCTCTTCTGCCATTCCTTTCTTTATACTCTTTGAATGGCGTTTGTTTGTTGAACTCAACTCTGGTCCTCTGTGTCCTCCACTGGGACTCTGCTCTAAGGTACATGATATTCCCATTGGATGTACACAGCAAACACTAGCCTATCGCCGCACACTAGAATAACAACGGGCTTCATTTGAGTCTATCATACCCTACAAAGTCACAGTCACTGTAGGAGCAGTCACTTACTGTTTTTTTCACTGATCTGAGAGGGCAGTCACTGATCTGAGAGGGCAGTCACTGATCTGAGAGGGCAGTCACTGATCTGAGAGGGCAGTCACTGATCTGAGAGGGCAGTCACTGATCTGAGAGGGCAGTCACTGCCTCCTTCACTGATCTGAGAGAGCAGTCACTGCCTCCTTCACTGATCTGAGAGGGCAGTCACTGATCTGAGAGGGCAGTCACTGATCTGAGAGGGCAGTCACTGATCTGAGAGGGCAGTCACTGATCTGAGAGGGCAGTCACTGATCTGAGAGAGCGGTCACTGATCTGAGAGAGCGGTCACTGATCTGAGAGAGCGGTCACTGATCTGAGAGAGCGGTCACTGATCTGAGAGAGCGGTCACTGATCTGAGAGAGCGGTCACTGATCTGAGAGAGGATCTAAAACATTTGGTTTCACAGGTCAACTTTCAGAACTTGGACTGAGTGATGCAGAATCTTTTGAAACTTCAATCATTTCCAAAACCACTCTCCCTCTCCATCTCCCTCTCCCTTTACCTTTACCTGACAACTCAATCTTTTCTTTCTCTCCTCCTCTCTCTTCAGGCAGCAACTCCTCGGTGAAGATGACAGAGAGGGCCGTCAGCAAAGACAAGGAGAGAGACAGAGACAGAGAGAAAGGTTCCTCTGAGGGTGGCCCAGGGAAGGAGGCAGCAGACAAGAGGAAGAGGAATCGTGCAACTGAGAAGGTACTCAACTCCAGCAGCAACCCGTCCAGCCCCGGTGGAGCCAAGCGGAGAAGGACGTAGGCCAAGTCACCAGGAGACGCTCTCAAGATATCAGCCGCTGCAGAGAGCAGGAGACCCCAGGGGGAGGAGGGGAGACCTGGGACTGGAGAGACTCATCTGTGAAGCCTGGAAGGAAGGGGGAGAGACTTAGGACTGGAGAGACTCATCTGTGAAGCCTGGAGGGAAACGGGAGGGAGGGTGAGAGAGTGGCGTTTGGAGTCAGACAATAGAGAAGCTATTTGGACAATGCAGAGTTTGTGCACAGGTATCCAGGAGACGAAATTAAGAACTTTCAGCCCCACAGAAGCTGCAATTTTAGTCTTATGTAATGTTCTCCGAACATCTAGAATGATGTATAATTTTCCCACTGCCACACAATCTCTGAAAACAACACCGCAATAGCAATGTGAAGACCAAACTGACTCGTATTGGTCATGATTATCAATATACTGTCACAGCAGCGGAGGTTTTTTGGACAATCCCCTCCCTCCAGTCCTCGGCTCTGGATGAGAGGCCAGCAGCCATGTTTAGTAATATTGACACAATTCAATCAGACACGTTATCAATGACATCAGACTGAGCGTAATGGTTCTAGTGCTTTGTGTTCAGGCTTGTGTTATCGTGAAGTTATCCTGTTTGGCTTTGGAGAAATGCAGGACTACTAAATCACAGCAATACACTGTATTAGTGGCTGGACGCTTGCTCTAATTGTCTTGTTGTTGTGTGTTCTGATTTGTTTCAAGTTGTTGTAAACACATGCATAGAGTAGCTCATCCAGCTCTTCCAATAACTGCCAACCAGATTGTTATTGTACCTCGTCTGTATAAAATGTAGCTGCAATTTGTGCAAATTGTCGGTCATTGTCCCCTTTTTTCCCTACAGTCACAGTCTTCTGTATTTTATCCGTAGGGATTATTGAATGTGCATGTTTTGGTAATTGCTAAAAAAAAAAAAGTATTTTTTTTGTCCGTGTTAAAGACAGACCTTTGCGAATATAATAAACATGTGTAGCTGTAGTCTCCATCCCATTTGAGATCCCTTTTGTTATTCTCTATTTATTGGACATGTCATATTTTTAAAGACTATGTCCCATTAAATGATTTTTGACGAAGTTTGTGACTGGTTCATTAATTCAACAAACGGTGTATTCTAATGGCGTGTGATGATTTGCAGCATTTGTTCGTTAAAATCCCGCGGGGCTGAACTTCCTGGTGACTCGGGAGGCAACTACTAAGCAACATGTCTGTGTTTTTTGTATTAAGCCAGTATCTCTGAGTGATATGTCAGTGACATGTCAGTAACTATGTCCTCTCTGGCGACACAGGCCTCGTTGATACCCAATCACCTTGCAGCAGAACTTCTAAAGTAGCTTTGTCAGTCATCCAGTTGATTGTTGGGACTCTTAACTGCAGCGCTTCATACCAGTGTAATTAGTTGATACTAATTAAACTCTTAGGACTGATAAGGATTTACTTTACTAACACTGTTTTTGAGTTACTTCTCACTATGATATCTGAGATCAGCCCATCTCTTTCCATTCTTGCTGGCCGGTTCCCTGTCTAATTGCTACACACACACACACTCACACTCTCTGAGCTGCTGCAGACAAGTGCTTCACTGCAGGCTATGCCTTTCCCTCCATCCTACTGCACCCAAAGGAGGCGGGGGTGCCGACATGGAGCGGGCAGCGCAGCCCAATTCTGCTACAGGTAAGAGGCCGTACAGTACGGGTACACCTGCCTTTCAGGGCTCACCGCTGAGCTGCGTATCGAGAGCTGCCATGTCTTCTTTTCATTTGCTAATTATGATGTCTGATATTGTGCAATGATGTTTTATAAAATAAATACATAATTGCTTTTGATTGACAGTTCCAGCCTTAAGATCATCTGAGGCCACTGACACTGATGCCTGTTTACCATCTTGCATGATTATTATTATTATTTTACCTCACAATGTCCTGATATGACCTACTGCAAAGCCAAATGAGGTTTAGGAGCAATGCACTATCCATGGAATATGAAAGACATTATCACCAACATCAGTTTTAATGCTACGTAAAATATCTCAGAGCCTGATTGATACATGGTAACTTCAGTATTGAAGAAAACAAGCTGTTTTACTAGTAGTTTGTGAGATCTCAGTGAATAAATCTATACCTTGATTAAACATTTTATATGCTCAGTGTAGCAATAGACACTAGTCAGGGGATAGACTGTAGTCAGAGGATAGACTGTAGTCAGGAAATAGACTGTAGTCAGGGGATAGACTAGTCAGGGGATAGACTAGTCAGGAGATAGACTGTAGTCAGGGGATAGACTGTAGTCAGGGGATAGACTGTAGTCAGGGGATAGACTAGTCAGGGGATAGACTGTAGTCAGGGGATAGACTAGTCAGGGGATAGACTGTAGTCAGGAAATAGACTGTAGTCAGGGGATAGACTAGTCAGGGGATAGACTGTAGTCAGGGGATAGACTGTAGTCAGGGGATAGACTGTAGTCAGGAGATAGACTAGTCAGGGGATAGACTGTAGTCAGGAAATAGACTGTAGTCAGGGGATAGACTAGTCAGGGGATAGACTAGTCAGGAGATAGACTGTAGTCAGGGGATAGACTGTAGTCAGGGGATAGACTGTAGTCAGGGGATAGACTAGTCAGGGGATAGACTGTAGTCAGGGGATAGACTAGTCAGGGGATAGACTAGTCAGGGGATAGACTGTAGTCAGGAAATAGACTGTAGTCAGGGGATAGACTAGTCAGGGGATAGACTAGTCAGGAGATAGACTGTAGTCAGGGGATAGACTGTAGTCAGGGGATAGACTGTAGTCAGGGGATAGACTAGTCAGGGGATAGACTGTAGTCAGGGGATAGACTAGTCAGGGGATAGACTGTAGTCAGGAAATAGACTGTAGTCAGGGGATAGACTAGTCAGGGGATAGACTAGTCAGGAGATAGACTGTAGTCAGGGGATAGACTGTAGTCAGGGGATAGACTGTAGTCAGGGGATAGACTGTAGTCAGGAGATAGACTAGTCAGGGGATAGACTGTAGTCAGAGGATAGACTGTAGTCAGGGGATAGACTGTAGTCGGGATAGACCATAGTCAGGGGATAGACTGTAGTCAGGAGATAGACTAGTCAGGGGATAGACTGTAGTCAGGAAATAGACTGTAGTCAGGGGATAGACTAGTCAGGGGATAGACTAGTCAGGAGATAGACTGTAGTCAGGGGATAGACTGTAGTCAGGGGATAGACTGTAGTCAGGAGATAGACTAGTCAGGGGATAGACTGTAGTCAGGAAATAGACTGTAGTCAGGGGATAGACTAGTCGGGGGATAGACTGTAGTCAGGAGATAGACTGTAGTCAGGGGATAGACTGTAGTCAGGAGATAGACTAGTCAGGGGATAGACTGTAGTCAGGAAATAGACTGTAGTCAGGGGATAGACTAGTCGGGGGATAGACTGTAGTCAGGAGATAGACTGTAGTCAGGGGATAGACTGTAGTCAGGAGATAGACTGTAGTCAGGGGATAGACCGTAGTCAGGAGATAGACCGTAGTCAGGAGATAGACTAGTCAGTGGATAGACTGTAGGCAGGGGATAGACTGTAGTCAGGGGATAGACTGTAGTCAGGAGATAGACTGTAGTCAGGGGATAGACTAGTCGGGTGATAGACTAGTCAGTGGATAGACTGTAGTCAGGAGATAGACTGTAGTCAGGGGATAGACTGTAGTCAGGAGATAGACTAGTCTGGGGATAGACTGTATTCAGGGGATAGACTGTAGTCAGGGGATAGACTGTAGTCAGGAAATAGACTGTAGTCAGGAGATAGACTGTAGTCAGGGGATAGACTAGTCATTGGACAGACTGTAGTCAGGGGATAGACTGCAGTCAGGGGATAGACTGTAGTCAGGAGATAGTCTAGTCAGTGGATAGACTGTAGTCAGGGGATAGACTGTAGTCAGGAGATAGACTGTAGTCAGGGGATAGACTAGTTAGTGGATAGACTGTAGTCAGGAGATAGACTAGTCTGGGGATAGACTGTAGTCTGGGGATAGACTGTAGTCAGGGGATAGACTGTAGTCAGGGGATAGACTGTAGTCAGGGGATAGACTGTAGTCAGGAAATAGACTGTAGTCAGGGGATAGACTGTAGTCAGGGGATAGACTGTAGTCAGGAGATAGACTAGTCAGGGGATAGACTGTAGTCAGGGGATAGACTGTAGTCAGGGGATAGACTGTAGTCAGGGGATAGACTGTAGTCAGGAGATAGACTGTAGTCAGGAAATAGACTGTAGTCAGGAGATAGACTGTAGTCAGGAAATAGACTGTAGTCAGGGGATAGACTGTAGTCAGGAAATAGACTGTATTCAGGGGATAGACTGTAGTCAGGGGATAGACTGTAGTCAGGAAATAGACTGTAGTCAGGAGATAGACTGTAGTCAGGGGATAGACTAGTCATTGGATAGACTGTAGTCAGGAAATAGACTGTAGTCAGGGGATAGACTGTAGTCAGGAAATAGACTGTATTCAGGGGATAGACTGTAGTCAGGAGCTAGACTAGTCAGGGGATAGACTGTAGTCAGGGGATAGACTGTAGTCAGGAGATAGACTAGTCAGGGGATAGACTGTAGTCAGGGGATAGACTGTAGTCAGGAAATAGACTGTAGTCAGGGGATAGACTGTAGTCAGGGGATAGACTGTAGTCAGGAAATAGACTGTAGTCAGGGGATAGACTGTAGTCAGGAAATAGACTGTATTCAGGGGATAGACTGTAGTCAGGAGATAGACTAGTCAGGGGATAGACTGTAGTCAGGAAATAGACTGTAGTCAGGGGATAGACTGTAGTCAGGGGATAGACTGTAGTCAGGAGATAGACTGTAGTCAGGGGATAGACTAGTCGGGGGATAGACTGTAGTCAGGAGATAGACTAGTCAGTGGATAGACTGTAGTCAGGAGATAGACTGTAGTCAGGGGATAGACTGTAGTCAGGGGATAGACTAGTCTGGGGATAGACTGTATTCAGGGGATAGACTGTAGTCAGGGGGTAGACTGTAGTCAGGGGATAGACTGTCATAAATCATTTCTCTCTAATAACTGAGGCGTTTATCATTCTAACTGTTAATATACAGTATCTTTACCTTCTCTCTCTCCCCTAGATGGAAAGAGGCTCCTTCAAGCATGCATGCGTGCTGGACAAGCTGAAGACAGAGAGAGAGTGGGGCATCACCATAGAGACATATCCCTGTGGACAACCCAGGGCACAGAAACTTAATCAACAACATGATCAAGGGGACCTCTGAGGTAAGTAGGGACATCTCAGGTAGGTAGAGACATCTCAGCTAAGTAGGGACATCTCAGCTAAGTAGGGATATCTCAGGTAGGTAGGAACATCTCAGGTAAGTAGAGACATCTCAGGTAGGTGGGGACATCTCAGCTAAGTAGGGACATCTCAGCTAAGTAGGAACATCTCAGCTAAGTAGGAACATCTCAGCTAAGTAGGAACATCTCAGCTAAGTAGGGATATCTCAGGTAGGTAGGGATATCTCAGGTAGGTAGGGTCATCTCAGGTAAGTAGGGTCATCTCAGCTAAGTAGGGACATCTCAGCTAAGTAGGGACATCTCAGCTAAGTAGGGACATTTCAGGTAAGTAAGGACATCTCAGGTAGGTAGGGACATCTCAGGTAAGTAGGGACATTTCAGGTAAGTAGGGTCACCTCAGCTAAGTAGGGCAATCTCAGCTAAGTAGGGACATCTCAGCTAAGTAGGGACATCTCAGCTAAGTAGGGAAATCTCAGCTAAGTAGGGACATCTCAGCTAAGTAGGGAAATCTCAGCTAAGTAGGGACATTTCATGTAAGTAGGGACATTTCAGGTAAGTAGGGCCATCTCAGGTAAGTAGGGCCATCGCAGCTAAGTAAGGAAATCTCAGGTAGGTAGGGACATCTCAGGTAAGTAAGGGACATCTCAGCTAAGTAGGGACATCTCAGGTAGGTAGGGACATCTCAGCTAAGTAGGGACATCTCAGGTAGGTAGGGACATCTCAGGTAGGTAGGGACATCTCAGGTAGGTAAGGACATCTCAGGTAGGTAGGGACATTTCAGGTAGGTAGGGACATCTCAGCTAAGTAGGGACATCTCAGGTAGGTAGGGACATCTCAGGTAGGTAGGGACATCTCAGCTAAGTAGGGCAATCTCAGCTAAGTAGGGACATCTCAGCTAAGTAGGGAGATCTCAGCTAAGTACGGTGAAACCTTCACCTAAATGTTACCATTCCTCAACGTAACCCGTCATCGAAACCTTAATTGTTAACCATTACAACAAGCAACGCAAATCATCACAGTATTACTACTGATGAATGGTCTGAAAATATTCCCATTCCTGCTGT
Organism: Oncorhynchus mykiss; assembly: GCF_057628025.1. Taxonomy (NCBI): domain Eukaryota; kingdom Metazoa; phylum Chordata; class Actinopteri; order Salmoniformes; family Salmonidae; genus Oncorhynchus; species Oncorhynchus mykiss. Next base: position 70,966,615 of record NC_143037.1, on the reverse strand, counting down.
GTTGTGTTGTGCAGGCGGACTGTGCCATGCTGATCGTGGCAGCTGGAGTGAGAGAGTTTTGAGGCAGGCACCTCCAAGAAAGGTCAGACGAGGGAGCATGCCCTCCTGGCCTACACCCTGGGGGTCCAGTAACTCATTGTAGGGGTCAACAAGATGGCCTACACCCTGGGGGTCCAGTAACTCATTGTAGGGGTCAACAAGATGACCTATACCATGGGGGTCCAGTAACGCATTGTAGGGGTCAACAAGATGACCTGCACCCTGGGGGTCCTGTAACGCATTGTAGGGGTCAACAAGATGACCTACACCCTGGGGGTCCTGTAACGCATTGTAGGGGTCAACAAGATGACCTACACCCTGGGGGTCCAGTAACGCATTGTAGGGGTCAACAAGATGACCTACACCATGGGGGTCCAGTACCGCATTGTAGGGGTCAACAAGAGAAGAGTGAGAACAACTATGATGAGATGGTGGTGGTGGTCAGAGCCTACATCGTGAAGATCGGTTACAAGCCCAACGCTGTGCCGTTCAATCTCCTGTTGGCATGGGGACAACATGCTGGAGCCCTCCCCCAACGTGAGTATCTTCTTTTGGCCTGAATAACATCCCATTGTTCAGCATTGCAAATAGATGTGTTCTTTCTCAAAGCTTAAGTGCCACAATGCCCCTGGACACTATGTAGTTCCTCAACTCTCCAGCAGATGTCCTCATGTCCATATAAAATTAATTTACCTGTTGCTCAATCAACTGACACACAAATTCAGCACACAGATGTTCATGTTGTTACTCTGTCCAGATGCCCTTGGTTCAAAGGCTGGGAGCTGGACAGACGGGAGCACCATGCCAATGGGGTGTCTACTAGAGGCTCTGGATACAAGATAAGAGGTAGGGTTACTACTCTAACACTAAACTAGAGTAATATTCTCACAAACAACATAAACAGCACAGAGAACTAATACCTGATATAAAATATTGCCTTATTACTTCAGAAGAGAGTGATGACTAGAAGTCTCTCTTTTGTTTCCCAGGTATTGGAATGCCACCAGTGTGGGCAAGTGATGAGTGGTGTCCTCAGGACCCAAGAGACCGCTGGGTTCACAGCTCAGGTCAGGGTCAAAGGTCATCCCTCTGGACATCTCAGACAGATACTGTGCTTAAGCCTGGTAGAGGTTCTTCATTTACATAAATTCATTTTCTGTCTCTCTCTTTTTTTTCTCTCTCTCTCTTTTCTGTCTCTGTCTGTCACTGTGTGTGTGTGTGAGTGTGTGTGTGTGTGTCAGGTGATTATCCTGAACCACCCTGGTAAGATCAGTGCAGACTACTCCCCGGCCACTGACTCCCACATCGCCTGTAGGTTTACTAAGCTCAAAGTGAAGATAGACCTCTGCACGGGGAAGAAGCTGGAAGTCAACCCCGATTCCCTGAAGTCTGGGGACTCTGCCATTGTAGAGATGGTTCCTTGGAAGCCCACATGGGTGGAGAGCTTCTCCAAATACCCTCCACCTGGAGAGTATTTACACCTGGTAACCCTAACTAACATCCACTGTCCTCAGACATCTAGTGGTCCTCTGTAGCTCAGTTGGTTGAGCATGGTGTTTAAAACACCAGGATAGTGGGACCACTCGTATATAAAATATGTGCACGGATGACAGTAAGTCACGTTTGGATAAAAGCGTCTGCTAAATGGGATTTATTATGATATACCTCACTTTTCAAGACTTGCCTGGCTAGCTGCCCTCTGATTCCTTCACTTCCATCTGCGGCCCATGTGTGGTCAATTCATTGGCTATAATCAAATCTCAGGGACTGACGTACTTGTAAGAATCACCCTTTTGTGTGTGAAGCTGGCATGCCGTCCTCCACATCTTGCTCTAGTTCCATAAGGGTGGCTGTTTTGGTTACTCACAAACAGACAAGCCTCTAAGCTAAAGCCCCCCCCCCCCCCCCCCCTTGGACATCATCTGGTTCTTCTGAAACTCTCTCTCTCTCTCTCTGATGATGGTGAGGTTTGTAACATGGATTCACTATTTACCCATTACACAGTCCAGGGAGAGGCTTTGTTGATTTCACTGGCCCTGATTGGGAATATTGGGAATATTTGTCAGAGGTTCTGTGTGCAATCAATGGAGGAAATAATGTAATGTGTTAATAATGTGTTTTTGAAGCTTGAAATCCTCTGTGACACCCCTAGGCCCTGGTCTCCCATGTGTGCTGGGCCCAGAATGGCAGTGTGAGGGAGTATTCTTTGTGAGTGGTACCCAGGTACAGGCAGCCTTTTCCATGGCTACGTTTCAACAGGTCTGCTTAGTGTCAGAAAACTCATGCAAGATGAGCAGAATACTGAAACAACATTAAATACTAAGAATGAGGAGCCAATAGAATCCTTGTGAGATGTTAAACAACAATATGAAACACTGTTTCACTGTGTGTGCCTGCATGAAAGCACCAACTGTTCCGGAAAACTGTGATCACTATCTCCGTAGCCGATGTAAGTACCCGTAGCACTCACGTCTGTAGCCATGAAGTGCTTTGAAAGGCTGGTCATGGCTCACATCAACACCATTATCCCAGAAAACCTAGACCCACTCCAATTTGCATACCGCCTCAACAGATCCACAGATGATGCAATCTCTATTGCACTCCACACTGCCCTTTCCCATCTGGACAAAAGGAACACCTATGTGAGAATGCTATTCATTGACTACAGCTCAGCGTTCAACACCATTGTGCCCTCAAAGCTCATCACTAAGCTAAGGACCCTGGGACTTAACACATCCATCTGCAACTGAATCCTGGACTTCTTGATGGGCCGCCCCCAGGTGGTAAGGGTAGGTAACAACACATCCCCCACGCTAATCCTCAAAACGGGGGCCCCTCAGGGGATCGTGCTCAGTCCTCTCCTGTACTCCCTGTTCACTCATGACGGCATGGCCAGGCACGACTCCAACACCATCATCAAGTTTGCCGATGACACAACAGTGGAGGCCTGATCACCGACAACAATGAGACAGGCTATAGGGAGGAGGTCAGAGACCTGGTCGTGTAGTGCCAGGACAACAACCTCTTCCTTGACGTGATCAAGACAGAGGAGATGATTGTGGACAACAGGAAAAGGAGGACTGAGCACGCCCCCATTCTCATCGATCGGGCTGTAGTGGAACAGGTTGAGAGCTTCAAGTTCCTTGGTGTCCACATCACCGACAAACTATCATGGTCCAAACACACCAAGACAGTCGTGAAGAGGACACGTGTGTCAGCTCATGCTTTTTTACCACAAACAAAGTAGTGACACACAATCTGTCAGCCGTTGGCAGTGGGAGTTCTTGAGGAAAAAAAGCAGCGCGTGTCAACGTCTGTAAAGGTCAAATGTGAACTGTAACCAACCAATCAATGACTGTATTAGGCACCAAAAAGTTGGACTAATCCCCATGCCTCTTTTTCCAATGTTGTTCCAGATAAATAACAAGCAGACACGGGTCTTAAACATGAGGCGGGACTCTTAGCCGTACAAACAGTTCGCTGGGAAAAAGACGACAGGCCCAGTCATTTGCTGTATGTTGACGGTGTCAGTCAGAGTAGTGCAGTATTGTCAGCGTGACCAGTAGAGGGCAGGCCTCACCAAGGTGTCACCACCATTATGTTTCACATGTTGTACTTGATGGCAGAGCCAAGTGATGTTCTTAATTTGTCTATTAAGTGACATTAGTTGTTGATTTACTTGTGAAACATACACTGACTATACCAAACATTAGGAACACCTTCCTAATATTCTTCTTTGGGTGGTGGACCATTCTTGATACCCACCGGGAAACAGTTGAAAAACCCAGAAACGTTCCCCGGTCATTCCGGATTCAAAGGCCCTTAAATCTTCAGTCTTGCCCATTCACCCTCTGAATAGCACACATACACAATCCATGTCTCAGTGGTCTCAAGGCTTTAAAAATATATATATTTTTACTTGTCTCCTCCCCTTCATCTGCACTGAATGAAGTGGATTTAACGGGTGACGTCCAGAAGGGATCATAGCTGTCACCTGGATTCACCTGGTCAGTCTATGTCATGGAAAGAGCAGGTGTTCCTAATGTTTTGTACACTCAGTGCATGTCTCGACACACCTTTGAATGAGATATTGTACAAACCCCTCTAACAGATCCGATGACCTCCTTGGTAATGCAATATGTTATATTTCTGGGCACAGTTTACAACCTTAATCAATCCAATGCTAAATCAGTTTAGTGTGTTTTCACTTTTCTTTTCTAGGCCAACACGAGGACCATGAATACATGTGATTTCAGTGGAATAGTGTACAGTCATTGCACTTGCAGTTTAGTAGCTTCACAAGGAATAAACAGTGGGGTTATTGATCACTGATCGACTTGGACTCGATGAAGCTATTCTAAGTACATGCAACAAAGCAGACTTTGTAATGCAGCACTTTCCTGATCATATAGCATAAAATAATATATATTGTATTTATCTGGTGTCTACACACATTATAGAACCCCATTTAAACGTTTGTAAGGTTGGCCTAAGGGTTAATAAATTGGTGCAGAACTCATACCTCATCGACGGCCCTAAGGGATTGTAGCCTGGGTGAGGATAACCCATATACTTTTGTCTAAAATGTGATTATTCTGGCTGCATATTTTCCGAAATATTTAACTGGGCGACCTGGTGCTTTAATTTAGGAGCATCAGTACGCCTAAAGATATTGAACTATGAATAGCAAAATTCTAGTTGTGCTGTTGGAAGTAAGCAACATTGTTAAATTTGAATCATATTTTTGTGTCCGGTGTGCTCCGGCTGTTGTTACGTGTATCGTTATTTGGAGGCCATCATTATTTGAGCGGCGAACATTGAGTCGACATGCTATGGTATAATTTCACCTCACCTGGAGTGTGGAGAGGCAACTCTTGGAGGAGACTAGAAGTTGATAAAAGTGCTTTAGGCTGTTGTTCAACGTAAGAGCGCATTTCTGCCCTTCATTAGAGTTTTACAGATCGAAATGTGAACTGAAGGAAGCTTTTATGTATTTCAAAATGGCCTCCTATTGTAGTGATGCGCGGGATGACTCATAACCTGCCGTCCCCTCAGTTATATTCACGGGGCTGACGGGTTTAGGGTTATTAGATAGTGTGTGGATGAGGGGTGTGTGGATGAAGGGTGGGTGGATGAGGGGTGTGTGGATGAAGGGTGTGTGGATGAGGGGTGTGTGGATGAGGGGTGTGTGGATGAGGGGTGGGTGGATGAGGGGTGGGTGGATGAGGGGTGTGTGGATGAGGGGTGTGTGGATGAGGGGTGGGTGAATGAGGGGTGTGTGGATGAGGGCTGTGTGGATGAGGGGTGTGTGGATGAGGGGTGGGTGGATGAGGGGTGTGTGGATGAAGGGTGTGTGGATGAGGGGTGTGTGGATGAGGGGTGGGTGGATGAGGGGTGTGTGGATGAGGGGTGTGTGGATGAGGGGTGGGTGGATGAGGGGTGTGGATGAGGGGTGGGTGGATGAGGGGTGTGTGGATGAGGGGTGTGTGGATGAGGGGTGGGTGGATGAGGGGTGTGTGGATGAAGGGTGTGTGGATGAAGGGTGGGTGGATGAAGGGTGTGTGGATGAAGGGTGGGTGGATGAGGGGTGGGTGGATGAAGGGTGGGTGGGGGACGAGCGGGTTGAATAAAGAGAAAACAATACCCTAAATTCCATAAATGTATAATTCTTGTGCAATTTATATCTACTGTATATTCTCCGTTGAGGTTTAACATTATTTTAGCCTATCTGCTATTAGTGCATAGGCCTAAGATTTAACTCTTAACTGTACCCATGCCAAATAGCGTACACAGTCAATCGCCAAATAATGATTTTGGGAATGGGCAGGCAAGGTTAACGTCCGTCCACGGAGGCAAAAAGGCCGTTGTCGAAGTTTAATTCAATAAGACAAAAGCTGCTGAAGGAGAAGTGAAAACAAACAGAATGGAGGGCCAGAGAGGTCCTGTTTGGTAAAGGTCAGGTGACGTGGTTAAAGAGGATGATATTGGTGTTGTGTGATTGTTAGGTCAGGTGATGTGGTTAGAGGATGATAGTGGTTTTATGTTGTTATGTATGATGATTGTTAGGTCAGGTGACGTGGTTAAAGAGGATGATGGTGGTTTTATGTTGTTATGTATGATGATTGTTAAGCACTATACATATTTGACAGTAACAAGACAGGACTTGAAATAGGCCTATGGCACGTCAAGGGAACTGTAGCCTTCTGTTTAAATGGAACGGGAAATCTGGACACTGACTGTAGGTCTATAACCTCTCATACAGCCTTAATATTAACTCCTGCACAATTAAGCATGTCTTGATACACTAAATGTCGGCAAAATTTGGACTTGGGAACAGGAGTGGAGAAATATGATTTCTTTCTTTCTGCATCTTGATAGAACGCAATGCTCAGCTACATACCATGTGTGGAGGGGCCGTCTTCATCATAAATGCTGATAGCATTTCAACCACACAAAATATGCATCGAAGCCGAGCTTAAATCTTATCAGAAACACTTTGGGTCGTTTTCACAGCTTTCTTTTTCCTTGCAACCGGTCCAACTGATGTCATTTGGACATTTTGTACCGAAAATTGTTCCTGTTCTTTTTTTGTGTTGTTGTATGAAGCATTCATTCTATCGATCTATGACATTATTCTGTTGAGTAATGGTTTATTTAATCTTCTAGAGCAACAAATGTCAGAAGAGAAGCTACATGTATCTAATTATATACAATTTGACTAACAAATAGCCTACAGAAATGTTGGAAATTACAAGCAGAAACATATCTAAATTAGGCATTTTCTACATCTACACTACGTTAGGGTTGGGTGCAGGCCTCCGATTTTCACTTTATCACATCTCGTTGGGTGGTTGCGGATGGGTTATTAGCAATTGCGGGTGAACAAACAGCTGACCCACTATCCTATTGGTCAATTCTTTTCAACTCATTGACCATTCACATCATGTTTTGTTTTGTATTCCCATTGTGATTGGTCCCTGAACCCATGAGCCTATTTGAAATATATAAAAGCCTCCTTCGCTTTTCAATCTGTCAAACCTGATGATAAGCAGAACAACTTCCATTGTTCTCCAGTAGCTGTAGTGTTAACTTTCCTTTGCAGCTCACCTGTGAGAACCATGAGCACAAGCTCATAGGCTTTGTTGTACCATAGTTTCTGAGTATGATAGAGTCAAAACAGTTTTATATTGTGGAGCTCGCCCCATAGAGGAGCTCTGCTCCTATTGGTTTACCCTAGCTGCCTGAGAAAATGTATGCATGCACCTGCAGCCAATGGGAGTCCACATGCCCCTATATATTGGGACTCGTCCCCACCATCAGTCTCCCTTTATCTTCGGCGAGACTTGGACTGAAGAAGCCAGAAGAAAAGAAGAGATAAGACTCAGGATGAACCCGCCGTCGATCGAAGCCTCTCCTTCATCCTTGATAATGAACCTGCTGTCGATCCAAGTCTCTCTGTTGTTCTTCATAGTGAACACGCGGTCGATCCAAGCCTCTCTGTTGTTCTTCATAGTGAACCTGCTGTCGATCCAAGCCTCTCCTTCATCCTTGATAATGAACCTGCTGTCGATCCAAGCCTCTCTGTTGTTCTTCATAGTGAACCTGCTGTCGATTCAAGCCTCTCTGTTGTTCTTCATAGTGAACCTGCTGTCGATCCAAGTCTCTCTGTTGTTCTTCATAGTGAACCTGCTGTCGATCCAAGTCTCTCTGTTGTTCTTCATAGTGAACCTGCTGTCGATTCAAGTCTCTCTGTTGTTCTTCATAGTGAACCCGCCGTCGATCGAAGCCTCTCCTTCATCCTTGATAATGAACCTGCTGTCGATCCAAGTCTCTCTGTTGTTCTTCATAGTGAACACGCGGTCGATCCAAGCCTCTCTGTTGTTCTTCATAGTGGACCTGCTGTCGATCCAAGCCTCTCCTTCATCCTTGATAATGAACCTGCTGTCGATCCAAGCCTCTCTGTTGTTCTTCATAGTGAACCTGCTGTCGATTCAAGCCTCTCTGTTGTTCTTCATAGTGAACCTGCTGTCGATCCAAGTCTCTCTGTTGTTCTTCATAGTGAACCTGCTGTCGATCCAAGCCTCTCTGTTGTTCTTCATAGTGAACCTGCTGTCGATCCAAGTCTCTCTGTTGTTCTTCATAGTGAACCTGCTGTCGATCCAAGCCTCTCTGTTGTTCTTCATAGTGAACCTGCTGTCGATCCAAGTCTCTCTGTTGTTCTTCATAGTGAACCTGCTGTCGATCCAAGCCTCTCTGTTGTTCTTCATAGTGAACCTGCTGTCGATCCAAGCCTCTCTGTTGTTCTTCATAGTGAACACGCGGTCGATCCAAGTCTCTCTGTTGTTCTTCATAGTGAACCTGCTGTCGATCCAAGTCTCTCTGTTGTTCTTCATAGTGAACCTGCTGTCGATCCAAGCCTCTCTGTTGTTCTTCATAGTGAACCTGCTGTCGATCCAAGTCTCTCTGTTGTTCTTCATAGTGAACCTGCTGTCGATCCAAGCCTCTCTGTTGTTCTTCATAGTGAACCTGCTGTCGATCCAAGCCTCTCTGTTGTTCTTCATAGTGAACACGCGGTCGATCCAAGTCTCTCTGTTGTTCTTCATAGTGAACCTGCTGTCGATCCAAGTCTCTCTGTTGTTCTTCATAGTGAACACGCGGTCGATCCAAGCCTCTCTGTTGTTCTTAACCTTTCTGATCTCCCCATCCCGGATCCGGGTTCGTGAATACAGACTCAAGCTCATTACCATAACGCAACGTTAACTATTCATGAAAATCGCAAATGAAATGAAATAAATATGCTAGCTCTCAAGCTTAGCCTTTTGTTAACAACACTGTCATCTCAGATTTTCAAAATATGCTTCTCAACCATTGCAAAACAAGCATTTGTGTAACAGTATTGATGGCTAACGTAGCATTTAGCATTAGCATTCAGCTGGCAACATTTACACAAAAAAACAGAAAAGCATTTACCTTTGAAGAACTTCAGATGTTTTCAATGAGGAGACTCTCAGATAGCAAATGTTCAGTTTTTCCTGAAAGATTATTTGTTTAGGACAAATCGCTCCGTTTTCTGCGTCACGTTTAGCTATGAAAAAACCCCTGTATCCAGGATTGTGTAAATCTATCAGCAAGCTCATTAGCATAACACAACGTTAACTATTTATGAAAATCGCAAATGAAATGAAATAAATATGCCATCTCTCAAGCTTAGCCTTTTGTAAACAACACTGTCATCTCAGATTTTCAAAATATGCTTCTCAACCATAGGAAAACAATCATTTGTGTAAAAGTAGCTAGCTAGAGTTAGCATTTCGCGTTAGCATTTAGCGTTAGCATTAGCGTTAGCATCCAGCACGCAACATTAACAAAAACATAAAAGCCTTCAAATAAAATCATTTACCTTTGAAGAACTTCTGATGTTTTCAATGAGGATACTCTCAGTTAGATAGCAGATGCTCAGTTTTTCCAAAAAGATTCCTTGTGTATTAGAAATAGCTCCGTTTTATACATCACATTTGGCTACCAAAAAAAATCCATAAATTCAGTCCTCAAAACGCAAACTTTTTTCCAAATTAACTCCATAATATCGACTGAAAACATGGCAAACGTTGTTTAGAATCAATCCTCAAGGTGTTTTTCACATATCTCTTCATTGATACATCGTTCTTGGACACATGCTTTCTCTCCTGAATCCCAGGAGAAAATGCCCGCACCTGAAGATTACGCACAAATTTAGACAAAGGACACCGGGCGGACCTCTGGAAAATGTAGTCTCTTATGGCCAATCTTCCAATGATATGCCTACAAATACGTCACAATGCTGCTAAGACCTTGGGCGAACGACAGAAAGTGTAGGCTCATTCCTTGCGCAATCACAGCCATATAAGGAGAGAATGGAAAACAGAGCTTCAGAAATTCTGCTAATTCCTGGGTGATGCATCATCTTGGTTTCGCCTGTAGAATGAGTTCTGGGGCACTTACAGACAAAATCTTTGCAGATTCTGAAACTTCAGAGTGTTTTCTTTCCAAAACTGTCAAGAATATGCATAGTCGAGCATCTTTTCGTGACAAAATATCGCGCTTAAAACGGGAACGTTTTTTATCCAAAAATGAAATAGCGCCCCTAGAGCTCTAAGAGGTTAATAGTGAACACGCGGTCGATCCAAGCCTCTCTGTTGTTCTTCATAGTGAACACGCGGTCGATCCAAGCCTCTCTGTTGTTCTTCATAGTGAACCTGCTGTCGATCCAAGCCTCTCTGTTGTTCTTCATAGTGAACCTGCTGTCGATCCAAGCCTCTCTGTTGTTCTTCATAGTGAACACGCGGTCGATTCAAGCCTCTCTGTTGTTCTTCATAGTGAACCTGCTGTCGATCCAAGTCTCTCTGTTGTTCTTCATAGTGAACACGCGGTCAATTCAAGCCTCTCTGTTGTTCTTCATAGTGAACCTGCTGTCGATCCAAGCCTCTCTGTTGTTCTTCATAGTGAACCTGCTGTCGATCCAAGCCTCTCTGTTGTTCTTCATAGTGAACCTGCTGTCGATTCAAGCCTCTCTGTTGTTCTTCATAGTGAACCTGCTGTCGATCCAAGCCTCTCCTTCATCCTTGATAATGAACCTGCTGTCGATCCAAGCCTCTCTGTTGTTCTTCATAGTGAACCTGCTGTCGATCCAAGCCTCTCTGTTGTCCTTCATAGTGAACACGCGGTCGATCCAAGTCTCTCTGTTGTTCTTCATAGTGAACCTGCTGTCGATCCAAGTCTCTCTGTTGTTCTTCATAGTGAACCTGCTGTCGATCCAAGTCTCTCTGTTGTTCTTCATAGTGAACACGCGGTCGATCCAAGCCTCTCTGTTGTTCTTAATAGTGAACACGCGGTCGATCCAAGCCTCTCTGTTGTTCTTCATAGTGAACACGCGGTCGATCCAAGCCTCTCTGTTGTTCTTCATAGTGAACCTGCTGTCGATCCAAGCCTCTCTGTTGTTCTTCATAGTGAACACGCGGTCGATTCAAGCCTCTCTGTTGTTCTTCATAGTGAACCTGCTGTCGATCCAAGTCTCTCTGTTGTTCTTCATAGTGAACACGCGGTCGATTCAAGCCTCTCTGTTGTTCTTCATAGTGAACCTGCTGTCGATCCAAGCCTCTCTGTTGTTCTTCATAGTGAACCTGCTGTCGATCCAAGCCTCTCTGTTGTTCTTCATAGTGAACCTGCTGTCGATCCAAGCCTCTCTGTTGTTCTTCATAGTGAACCTGCTGTCGATCCAAGTCTCTCCGTTGTTCTTCATAATGAGCCTGGAGTTTCTCCACCCCCAAAAGCTTTTTTAAGAGTTCAGTGTCGCTGCTTCTCCATAGTGATGGCTGTGGAGTCACATGACCTGTGTTCCGTGTGTTTGGGATCACAGTGGCCTCACAGATTCCCCAGAACGCACCAGCTGGCCCTTCTTCCTGTAAAGGATAGGAAGCAGCTTTGGGCTTTCTTTTGTGAGGATATTCCCCTAGAGCAGTGGTTCCCAAACTTTTTATAATCCCGTACCCCTTCAAACAATCAACCTCCAGCTACGTACCCCCTCTAGCACCAGGGTCAGCGCACTCTCAAATGTTGTGTTTTGCCATCATTGTAAGCCTGCCACACACTATGCGATATATTTATTAACCATAAGAATGAGTGAATTTTTGTCACAACTCATGGGAAGTGACAAAGAGCTCTTATAGGACCAGGGCACAAATAATAATACAATATTAATCAATAATTTTACTCTTTATTTACATATAAAACCTTATTTGTTCATCGATAATTGTGAATAACTCACCACTGGTTAATTAGAAGGGTGTGCTTGAAAGGATGCATATAACTCTGCAATGTTGGGTTGTATTGGAGTGAGTCTCAGTCTTAAATCATTTCCCACACAGTCTGTGGCTGTATTTAGTTTTCATGCTAGTGAGGGCCGAGAATCCACTCTCACATAGGTACGTGGTTGCAAAGGGCATCAGTGTTTTAACAGTGCTATTTGCTAAGGCAGGATACTCTGAGCGCAGCCCAATCTAGAAATCTGGCAGTGGCTTCTGATTAAATTACATTTTCACAGAACCGCTTGTTGCAATTTCGATGAGTCTCTCTTGTTCAGATATCGGTAAGTGGACTGGAGGCAGGGCATGAAAGGGATAATGAATCCAATTGTTTGTGTCATCTGTTTCGGGAAAGTACTGCATAATTGCACACCCAACTCACTCAGGTGCTTCATTATATCACGTTTGACATTGTCCGTAAACTTGAGGTAATTTGCACACAAAAAATCATACAATGATGGAAAGACTTGTGTGTTGTCCTTGTTAATGCAGACAGAGAAGAGCTCCAACTTCTTAATCATAGCCTCAATTTTGTCCCGCACATTGAATATAGTTGGTCCCTGTAATACCAGATTCAGATCATTCAGATGAGAAAAAAACTTCACCCAGATAGGCCAGTCATGTGAGAAACTAGCTAGGGTAAACCAATAGGAGCAGAGCTCCCTATTGGAGCTTCACTCATAGAACTGGAGCTACAACGTCAGTAACTGTTGTTTCATGACCTTCATGACAATTGCACCTTTACAAGCAGAAAAGTGCTTGTCTCTCAACGGCACAAAAAACGTCTCATTCCGGAGCTAACATAGTTTATTTCAATACAGATTCAGGGCCATATATCTGTACATTTAAAAATGTACATATATCAACTATGTCACGGACTTGATTAACTATATTTGTTTAATAACAAACAACTGTGTCCAGACATGTTATCTAGTTGGCTAACAATTTGCCCATCTGTGTAGACCATGCTGGGGTAAGAAGGGCAAGTTAGCAACCTGCAACTTGGAAGAAAGACAAGGGGCTCCTGGATGGTACTTCAGGAGATGTGCTTCATAAGTAGGCTAGGCTTCTAGGCTCCCGAGTGGCGCATGATCTAAGGCACTGCATCTCAGTGCTAGAGGCATCCCTACAGACACCCTGGTTCAAATCCAGGCTGTGGATAATTGTTTAATAAAGTAATTAATGTAGAGAAGGCTATCTACATAAAAGCATTCATTTTTGTTGGTTCTAATAACTTTTTTAAAGTTGGAAGCACCAGTGTTACCCATGAAAAAAGTAAACTTAGAGCCCTATACCGATCAAAAACAAATGGTTTTCTTTTCAAAATCAGCGCCTGTCTACCAAAGCAGTCTGCTACTTACACACAGAATGTTATGAAGAGTGATCAGATGAATTGCAATTAATTGCAAAGTCCCTCTTTGCCATGCAAATGAACTGAATCGCCAAAAACATTTCCACTGCATTTCAGCCCTGCCACAAAAGGACCAGCTGACATCATGTCAGTGATTCTCTTGTTAACACAGGCGTGAGTGTTGACGAGGACAAGGCTGGAGATCACTCTGTTATGCTGATTGAGTTCGAATAACACACTGGATTTTTCATTCTAGGCTCCACACACACGCGCACACAGACACACAGACACAGACACACAGACACAGACACACAGACACACACACACACACACACACACACACACACACACACACACACACACACACACACACACACACACACACACACACACACACACTCACACACACACACACACACACACACACACACACACACACACACACACACACACACACACACACACACACACACACACACACACACACACACACACACACACACACACACACACACGCTCTGCCACCACCACTCAATGCCATCGAAGACCTAGCAGATGTTTTGGGGCATATTTTCAAAGTACAGTTCAAAAAAACAACTTCACAGACAGAGAACAGAAGGTCTGCTCTCTGAGGGAGACTAAGGCCTAGATTCAATCTGGTCTGCTGAAAATAGTTAGATTCACAATTAAAGGCAATTTCCAATTGAGCTGACGTATGCAATCTTTTTACTGTGAATGCGGTCTCCACGAATGGAGATTTTACATTTAAAAGGTGCATAGCTCGAAAAGGGGCGATGGGTTTGAATCTAGCCCCAGGATAAGGGACTTTTCTGTCCAAACCGTTTCCAAGAAAATCAGACTGGGAAACCCCCCCACTGTTTACGGCCATTAACACATTTGTTCAGACAACGCCAAAGATCAGTTGATGCAAGACAGATATGGGCTTTAAGAATGCGTCTTGGCTAGAATGAAAAAACGAAACCATCATGTGAATTCAACCCTCCTGATTCAAGCTTACAAGCAACAATTTAAGCAGGAAGAACCAGTGAATCGGTCATTAAAAAAGTGATCAGATGCTAAGCTACAGGACTGTTTTGCTAGCACAGACTGGAATATGTTCCGGGATTCTTCCTATGGCATTGAGGAGTACATCACATCAGTCATTGGCTTCATCAATAAGTGCATCGATGATGTCGTTCCCACAGATCCTCAACACAGGGGCCCCTCAGGGGTGCGTGCTCAGTCCCCTCCTGTACTCCTTGTTCACTCATGATTTCACAGCCAGGCACGACTCCAACACCATCATTAAGTTTTCAGATGACACAACAGTTGTAGGCCTGATCACTGACAATGACGAGACAGCCTATAGGGAGGAGGTCAGAGACCTGGCCATGTGGTGCCAGGACAACAACCTCTCCCTCAACGTGATCAAGACAAAAGAGATGATTGTGGACTACAGTAAAAGGAGGACCGAGCACACCCCCATTCTCATCGACAGGGCTGTAGTGGAGTAGGTTGAGAACTTCAAGTTCCTTGGTGTCCACATCACCAACAAACTAACTTGGTCCAAACACACCAAGACAGTCGTGAAGTGGGCACGACAAAACCTATTCCCCCTCAGGAGACTGAAAAGATTTGGCATGGGTCCTCCGATCCTTAAAAAGTTCTACAGCTGCACCATCGAGAGCATCCTGACTGGTTGCATCACTGCCTGGAATGGCAACTGCTCGGCATCCGACTGCAAGGCACTACAAACGGTAGTGCGTATGGCCCAGTACATCACTGGGGCCAAGCTTCCTGCCATCTAGGACCTCTATACCAGGCGGTGTCAGAGGAAGGCCCTAGTCAGAGACTGTTCTCTCTGCTACCGCACGGCAAGCAGTACCGGAGTGTCAAGTCAAGATCCAAACCATAAGGGCCTTCCTCTGACATCTAATCAAATGGCTACCCAGAGTATTTGCATTGCCCTCTCCCCCTTTTTTACTCTCCTGCTACTCTGTTATTACCTATGCATAGTCACTTTAATAACTCTACCTACATGTACATATTACCTCAATGACCTCGATTAACTGGTGCCCCCGCACATTGACTCTGTACCGGTACCCCCTGTAAATAGTCTTTCTATTGTTATTTTACTGCTGCTCTTTAACTACTTGTAACTTTTATTTCTTATTCATATTTTTTAAACTGCATTGTTGGTTAGAGGCTTGTAAGTAAGCATTTCACTATAAAATTAGATTTGATTGGTTATGGGTGGCTCTGCCACTGACCTCAATGTCTGACACATGATAAAGTCCTGGGCCTCTATTGGGCAGAGACAGTCAGTCAGGCACATTAATGGAATCCTGATCTGACAGCCAGTCTTTATTAAGTCTAGTGACCTTGCCCTGCCTGTGTCTTCTGAGATGAATGGAGGTAATTTAAACCACAGCCGACAGATTGTACTATACAGGAATAAATAAATACTCCTTTGGCCAGAAGTAACATATCGTACATATTGTACTTCATAACATCTTATACATATTGTACTTATTGTACTTCATAACATATCGTACATCTTGTACTTCATAACATATCGTACATCTTGTACTTCATAACATATCGTACATCTTGTACTTCATAACATATCGTACATATTGTACTTCATAACATATCGTACATATTGTACTTCATAACATATCGTACATATTGTACTTCATAACATATCGTACATATTGTACTTCATAACATATCGTACTTATTGTACTTCATAACATATTGTACTTATTGTACTTCATAACATATCGTACATATTGTACTTCATAACATATCGTACATCTTGTACTTCATAACATATCGTCCATATTGTACTTCATAACATATCGTACATATTGTACTTCATAACATATCGTACATATTGTACTTCATAACATGTCATACGAAACGGATGATGGACATCCACAAATTACTACATACCATACGAAACATAACATAACATATTAAATCAGTGGAGGACCGCTCATAATTACGCCTGAAATGCAGTCAATAGAATGGTGTCAACCACATGGAAACCACGTCTTTGATGTGTTTGATATCATTCCATTGACTCCATTCCAGCCGTTATTATGAGCCGTCCTCCCCTCAGCAGCCTCCACTGTATACTAAATGGAGTGCCTCGGATTTACGTACAGATATACGAAGTGCTCTGAGACCACGTTGTGCTTGTACCCATCGAACACTGTGTACTATCCTCTGGCTTGCTGCAACAGTAATTAGCCTAAATGCTACAGCTCCTGGCTTTGATTTCTGTTTCCAAGCTTGCTCATAAGCAGCTCAGTCATGGGGCAAATTAGTTTTCATGGCAATTTTACAGGGCTCCTTGCTGGCATGTTGCCTGCTCCTCTTTATAGCTGTCAGGTTGGAGCAGGTACACAGTAGGCAGTGGTGGCAGGGCCCCGAACAGCCAGGAAACATTTTGGATGGGATGACCACGACACTAGACCGGCGACGACTTGAGGCCTCTACTTTCTCTCTCTCTCTTTCGTTCTCTCTCTCTCTCTCTTTTGTTCTCTCACTCTCTGTCTCTCTCTCTCTTGTTCTCTCTCTCCCTCTCGTTCTTACGCTCTTTCGTTCTCTCTCTCTCTCCCTCTCTCTGTCTCTCTCTCTCTCTCTCTCTCTGTCTCTCTCTCTCTCTCTCTCTCTCTCTCTCTCTCTCTCTCTCTCTCTCTGTCTCTCTCTCTCTCTCTCTCTCTCTCTGTCTCTCTCTCTCTCTCTGTCTCTCTCTCTCTCTCTGTCTCTCTCTCTCTCTCTCTCTCTCTCTCTCTCTGTCTCTCTCTCTCTCTCTCTCTGTCTCTCTCTCTCTCTCTCTCTCTCTCTCTCTCTCTCTCTCTGTCTCGCTCTCTCTCTCTCTCTCTGTCTCTCTCTCTCTCTCTCTCTCTCTCTCTCTCTCTGTCTCTCTCTCTCTCCCTCTCTCTGTCTCTCTCTCTCTCTCTCTCTGTCTCTCTCTCTCTCTCTCTCTCTCTCTCTCTCTCTCTCTCTCTCTCTCTCATGTGCTTCTGCTTTGTGTCCTTCTATTTTCCATTACAGCAGTTCAGCCATTAAAGGTGTCATTCAGACTCAGAGCTCGCTGTCTTGGAAGCTTGTAGAGGAACACCGTGCAAAATTGGCCAGGTCGCAGTTGTAAATGAGAACTTGTTCTCAACTAGCCTACCTGGTTAAATAAAGGTGTTCTCAACTAGCCTACCTGGTTAAATAAAGGTGTTCTCAACTGGCCTACCTGGTTAAATAAAGGTGTTCTCAACTAGCCTACCTGGTTAAATAAAGGTGTTCTCAACTAGCCTACCTGGTTAAATAAAGGTGTTCTCAACTGGCCTACCTGGTTAAATAAAGGTGTTCTCAACTAGCCTACCTGGTTAAATAAAGGTGTTCTCAACTGGCCTACCTGGTTAAATAAAGGTGTTCTCAACTAGCCTACCTGGTTAAATAAAGGTGGAATAGTATATATTTCTCCGTTGGAGAACGCTTGAACATCCATCCTTTTAACACAAGAGGACAGGCCTACCATGACTGAGAGCACACTAATCCTACCATGACTGAGAGCACACTAACCCTACCATGACTGAGAGCACACTAACCCTACCATGACTGAGAGCACACTAACCCTACCATGACTGAGAGCACACTAACCCTACCATGACTGAGAGCACACTAACCCTACCATGACTGAGAGCACACTAACCCTACCATGACTGAGAGCACACTAACCCCACCATGACTGAGAGCACACTAACCCTACCATGACTGAGAGCACACTAACCCTACCATGACTCGTCTCTCAGAGCTGAGTGTGTTGAGACTGAGAGCACACTAACCCTACCATGACTGAGAGCACACTAACCCTACCATGACTGAGAGCACACTAACCCTACCATGACTGAGAGCACACTAACCCTACCATGACTGAGAGCACACTAACCCTACCATGACTCATCTCTCAGAGCTGAGTGTGTTGAGACTGAGAGCACACTAACCCTACCATGACTGAGAGCACACTAACCCTACCATGACTGAGAGCACACTAACCCTACCATGACTCGTCTCTCAGAGCTGAGTGTGTTGAGACTGAGAGCACACTAACCCTACCGTGGCTCGTCTCTCAGAGCTGAGTGTGTTGAGACTGAGAGCACACTAACCCTACCATGGCTCGCCTCTCAGAGCTGGGTGTGTTGAGACTGAGAGCACACTAACCCTACCATGACTGAGAGCACACTAACCCTACCATGACTGAGAGCACACTAACCCTACCATGACTGAGAGCACACTAACCCTACCATGACTGAGAGCACACTAACCCTACCAAGACTGAGAGCACACTAACCCTACCATGACTGAGAGCACACTAACCCTACCATGACTGAGAACACACTAACCCTACCATGACTGAGAGCACACTAACCCTACCATGACATTGTCAACAAAACTAAGGAGATGATTGTGGACTTCAGGAAACAGCAGAGGGAACACCCCCCTATCCACATCGATGGAACAGTAGTGGAGAGGGTAGCACGTTTTAAGTTCCTCGGCATACACATCACAGACAAACTGAATTGGTCCACTCACACAGACAGCATTGTGAAGAAGGCGCAGCAGCGCCTCTTCAACCTCAGGAGGCTGAAGAAATTCGGCTTGTCACCAAAAGCACTCACAAACTTCTACAGATGCACAATCGAGAGCATCCTGGCGGGCTGTATCACCGCCTGGTACGGCAACTGCTCCGCCCTCAACCGTAAGGCTCTCCAGAGGGTGGTGAGGTCTGCACAACGCATCACCGGGGGCAAACTACCTGCCCTCCAGGACACCTACACCACCCGATGTCACAGGAAGGCCATAAAGATCATCAAGGACATCAACCACCCGAGCCACTGCCTGTTCACCCCGCTATCATCCAGAAGGCGAGGTCAGTACAGGTGCATCAAAGCTGGGACCGAGAGACTGAAAAACAGCTTCTATCTCAAGGCCATCAGACTGTTAAACAGCCACCACTAACATTGAGTGGCTGCTGCCAACACACTGACACTGACTCAACTCCAGCCACTTTAATAATGGGAATTGATGGGAAATGATGTAAATATATCACTAGCCACTTTAAACAATGCTACCTTATATAATGTTACTTACCCTACATTATTCATCTCATATGCATACGTATATACTGTACTCTATATCATCGACTGTATCCTTATGTAATACATGTATCACTAGCCACTTTAACTATGCCACTTTGTTTACATACTCATCTCATATGTATATACTGTACTCGATACCATCTACTGTATCTTGCCTATGCTGCTCTGTACCATCACTCATTCATATATCCTTATGTACATATTCTTTATCCCCTTACACTGTGTACAAGACAGTAGTTTTGGAATTGTTAGTTAGATTACTTGTTGGTTATTACTGCATTGTCGGAACTAGAAGCACAAGCATTTCGCTACACTCGCATTAACATCTGCTAACCATGTGTATGTGACAAATAAAATTTGATTTGATTTGATTTGACTCATCTCTCAGAGCTGAGTGTGTTGAGACTGAGAGCACACTAACCCTACCATGACTGAGAGCACACTAACCCTACCATGACTGAGAGCACACTAACCCTACCATGACTGAGAGCACACTAACCCTACCATGACTGAGAGCACACTAACCCTACCATGACTGAGAGCACACTAACCCCACCATGACTCGTCTCTCAGAGCTGAGTGTGTTGAGACTGAGAGCACACTAACCCTACCATGGCTCGTCTCTCAGAGCTGAGTGTGTTGAGACTGAGAGCACACTAACCCTACCATGGCTCGTCTCTCAGAGCTGAGTGTGTTGAGACTGAGAGCACACTAACCCTACCGTGGCTCGTCTCTCAGAGCTGAGTGTGTTGAGACTGAGAGCACACTAACCCTACCGTGGCTCGTCTCTCAGAGCTGAGTGTGTTGAGACTGAGAGCACACTAACCCTACCGTGGCTCGTCTCTCAGAGCTGAGTGTGTTGAGACTGAGAGCACACTAACCATGATCAGCCTGCTTATGGCTTATTTATTAAGTAGTTCATTAAAGTGTACCAAGAACTACAACACAAACTCTTATTGTCCATTAAAACATCCCTGATACCTCTGAGAGACCTACTCTCCCTCTTACTCTCCCTGTCTATTAAAACATGCCTGATACCTGCTGAGAGACCTACTCTACCTCTTACTCTCCCTGTCTATTAAAACATGCCTGATACCTGCTGAGAGACCTACTCTACCTCTTACTCTCCCTGGCTCTTTGCTTCTGATGGGAATCAAGTGACAAGAACAGTGATATTTCTTCTTAATGAAAACCTGTGTGGCAATTCTCTGACAGTAAATGAATCCCACATTGCATTCATCTTATGCTTCATGAACATGGTATAGCTCGATTCACTCAGAATTAAGTCGACATATTGAGCAAATGTTGAACACTCACTCGATGTGAATGGGCACTTTATTTTTTATATTTTTTATTTACATTATTTAATTTATTTGACATTTACATTTTTTGCATCTTAGTATAGATAACACAGCAGTGTAGAACACACAGCAGTATAGAACACACAGCAGTATAGATCACACAGCAGTATAAAACACACAGCAGTATAGAACACACAGCAGTATAGAACACACAGCAGTATAGAACACACAGCAGTATAGAACACACAGCAGTATAGATCACACAGCACTATAGATCACACAGCAGTATAGATCACACAGCAGTATAGATCACACAGCAGTATAGATCACACAGCAGTATAGATCAAACAGCAGTATAAAACACACAGCAGTATAGATCAAACAGCAGTATAAAACACACAGCAGTATAAAACACTCAGCAGTATAGATCAAACAGCAGTATAAAACACACAGCAGTATAGATCACACAGCAGTATAGATCACACAGCAGTATAGATCACACAGCAGTATAAAACACACAGCAGTATAGATCAAACAGCAATATAAAACACACAGCAGTATAGATCACACAGCAGTATAGATCACACAGCAGTATAGATCACACAGCAGTATAGAACACACAGCAGTATAGAACACACAGCAGTATAGAACACACAGCAGTGTAGAACACACAGCAGTATAGAACACACAGCGGTATAGAACACACAGCAGTATAGAACACACAGCAGTATAGAACACACAGCAGTGTAGAACACACAGCAGTATAGAACACACAGCAGTATAGAACACACAGCAGTATAGAACACACAGCAGTGTAGAACACACAGCAGTGTAGAACACACAGCAGTATAGAACACACAGCAGTATAGAACACACAGCAGTATAGAACACACAGCAGTATAGATCACACAGCAGTATAGAACACACAGCAGTATAGAACACACAGCAGTATAGAACACACAGCAGTATAGAACACACAGCAGTGTAGAACACACAGCAGTATAGAACACACAGCAGTATAGAACACACAGCAGTATAGAACACACAGCAGTATAGAACACACAGCAGTGTAGAACACACAGCAGTATAGAACACACAGCAGTATAGAACACACAGCAGTATATATAGAACACACAGCAGTGTAGAACACACAGCAGTGTAGAACACACAGCAGTATAGAACACACAGCAGTATAGAACACACAGCAGTATAGATCACACAGCAGTATAGAACACACAGCAGTATAGAACACACAGCAGTATAGAACACACAGCAGTATAGAACACACAGCAGTATAGATCACACAGCAGTATAGAACACACAGCAGTATAGATCACACAGCAGTATAGAACACAAAGCAGTATAGAACACACAGCAGTGTAGAACACACAGCAGTATAGAACACACAGCAGTATAGAACACACAGCAGTATAGAACACACAGCAGTATAGAACACACAGCAGTATAGAACACAGCAGTATAGATCACACAGCAGTATAGAACACACAGCAGTATAGAACACACAGCAGTATAGAACACAGCAGTGTAGATCACACAGCAGTGTAGAACACACAGCAGTATAGATCACACAGCAGTATAGATCACACAGCAGTATAGAACACACAGCAGTATAGATCACACAGCAGTATAGAACACACAGCAGTATAGAACACACAGCAGTATAGATCACACAGCAGTATAGAACACACAGCAGTATAGAACACACAGCAGTATAGATCACACAGCAGTATAGAACACACAGCAGTATAGAACACACAGCAGTATAGAACACAGCAGTATAGAACACAGCAGTATAGATCACACAGCAGTATAGAACACACAGCAGTATAGAACACACAGCAGTATAGAACACACAGCAGTATAGAACACAGCAGTATAGATCACACAGCAGTGTAGAACACACAGCAGTATAGATCACACAGCAGTATAGATCACACAGCAGTATAGAACACAGCAGTATAGATCACACCGCAGTGTAGAACACACAGCAGTATAGATCACACAGCAGTGTAGATCACACAGCAGTATAGATCACACCTCAGTATAGAACACACATCAGTATAGATCACACAGCAGTATAGATCACACAGCAGTATAGATCACACAGCAGTATAGATCACACAGCAGTGTAGAACACACAGCAGTGTAGAACACACAGCAGTATAGATCACACAGCAGTATAGATCACACAGCAGTATAGATCACACAGCAGTATAGATCACACAGCAGTATAGATCACACAGCAGTGTAGAACACACAGCAGTGTAGAACACACAGCAGTGTAGAACACACAGCAGTGTAGATCACACAGCACTATAGATCACACAGCAGTGTAGAACACACAGCAGTGTAGAACACACAGCAGTGTAGAACACACAGCAGTATAGATCACACAGCAGTGTAGAACACACAGCAGTATAGATCACACAGCAGTATAGATCACACAGAATTATAGAACACACATCAGTGTAGAACACACAGCAGTCCTCCTTTGATGTTTGAAAGATATGTAAAAAGTGAAATCTGGTTGTTACGATTATTTAACTGAATAAAGCATAGAATATTATTGAATTGAGCTGGTGTCTCTCTCTCTCGCTCGCTCGCACGCACACACACACACACACACACCACACACAGTCTTCTGTGTTGAGACGGAGGCGCCAGTCTCTCTCTGTGGTTTCACACAGCTCTGCTGGCACCTGACTCGCTGGTTGCTTAGTGCTGTCTGTCTTAGTCTTAGTGCTGTCTGGCACCTGAGTCACTCACACGCTGTTTATGAGCCAGGTTACTAGTTAGGGCAGGTCTGGGGCACGATCCAGTCTGCATTGCACTGTGAGGTTACGATGGGGGGGGATCAGGGGGCTCGTGTTACATAGCTTTGCAAAAGTGTGGAGGAAGACTAGAGTCGTTAATAGTGACGTTTTTAAAAACGGGCTTGATTTGACTGTACCCAACTGCCTCATAACAACTGTCGTCGTAGCTAGATTTGAGAATGACTCTGGGGTAACTCCTGAATATATTTTAGGAGAAACGTCAACAACATAAAACATATTTCTGTGTTGAAGAATAACAGAGCCTTGTTTCTGTGTTCATTAGTGTTCTTGGATATCCCGCATAGACAATTTGTTTTACTCCTGTTTGAAATGAGTTTGCCACTGAATCGCTATTGTAAGGTATGCATTCTCTTTCTTACTGCATTGTGTAAGTATCCAAGCAGCCTGGAGCTCTGTGAATGAGCTCTGTAAATGAGCTCTGTGAATGAGCTCTGTAATTGAGCTATGTAAATGAGCTCTGTGAATGAGCTCTGTAATTGAGCTATGTAAATGAGCTCTGTGAATAATAAGTGAAATAGCTATGGCTGGTGTGTTAGTATGCCAAACACAACCCAGCCAAGTGAGCCTCACTTTGTTCCCTAAATGAAACAGTCAGGTCCAACGTCAGACCTACCTGCCATTGTTGCTCATGAATCATGTACTGTAAGGCCTATTTAGACACAATGTGGAGGGAGAGATAGCAGGACTGGACTGTTTGTGTGGTTGTATGCAGGATAGAATCACAACAGTGACATGGTAATGGCCCAATGGGTATCAGTATGAATGTATCTGAAATGTCACCAGAACTGCTTTTGAAATGCCACACCTATCTAAATACATTAGTGTTGAGGTGTGTGTCTCTCTGTGTGTGTGTGTGTGTGTGTGTGTGTGTTTCAGCATGTCAATTTTTTTAATGTAACCTTTATTTAACTAGGCAAGTCATTTAATGACAAATTCTTATTTACAATGACGGCCTAGGAACACTGGGTTAACTGCCTTGTTCAGGGGAAGAACGACAGACTTTTACCTTGTCAGCTCGGGGATTAGATCTAGCAACCCTTCAGTTACTAGTCCAACGCTCTAACCACAAGGCTACAATGCGCCTGTGCACAAAGTGAGGTCCATACAGAAGTATTGTGTTGAGATCGGTGTGGGAGAACTTGACTGGCCTGCAGAGAGCCCTGACCTCAACCCAATCGAACACCTTTGGGATGAATTGGAACACCGACTGTGAGCCAGGCCTAATCGCCCAACATCAGTGCCCGACCTCTCTAATGCTCTTGTGGCTGAATGGAAGCAAGTCCCCGCAGCAATGTTCCAACATCTAGTGGAAAGCCTTCCCAGAAGAGTGGAGGCTGTTAAAGCAGCAATGGGGGGGATCTACTCCATATTAATGCCCATGATTTTGGAATGCGATGTTTGACGAGTAGGTGTCCACATACTTTTGGTCATATTGTGTATTGTTCCGTTATAACAACCATGAAAGGCATCAAATCAAGCTTTATTTATACAGCAGATTTCAGACATGGAATGCAACGCAATGTGTTTCACAAGAAGGAAAAAAAAATGAATAAAAACAATGAAAATAAAAACTGAAATATTTACTACACGGCAAACATAAGAGAATAACAACAAAAACCGAACAACTAAAAAACACGCTGTGGAAAAGCAAAGCTAAAAAGGTGTGTTTTAAAGATCTTTTAAAAATGTCCAGAGTTTCAACCCCCCTCAGGTTCTCTGTCAGGTTATTATGTGGATTCATGGACTCTATGATCTAGGTCTAGTCTATATGGTCATAACACCTCATCACTTCCTGATTCTACCAAACTCTCCTACTGTAACTGAGAACACTAAATCATTTAGTGTAAGAAATTCATTATTCAGAGAACGTATTAAAGTCTGCTTGTCGTGAGCATTTTGACCGAGCCCCTGTAAGGAAAGTAAGTCAGTCTACATGTGTCTGTGAAGAAAGAAAGACAAGTGTGGAGTCCATTAACTGCAACTCAGAGAATCTTTAAGATGACTGAATAAAACACACATCGGGGCGGCAGGGTAGCCTAGTGGTTAGAGCGTTGGACTAGTAACCGGAAGGTTGCGAGTTCAAACCCCCTGAGCTGACAAGGTACAAATCTGTCGTTCTGCCCCTGAACAAGGCAGTTAACCCACTAGTCCGTCATTGAAAATAAGAATTTGTTCTTAACTGACTTGCCTGGTTAAATAAAGGTAAAAAAAACAACAAAAAAAACATTGGTTTTCAAATAAGAGGATGTCAGGATTTTTTTTATGGGCTAAATCAACAGCTAAATGTTGAGACAATGATTACAACATCAACTGGCACATCATAAATATTTTATAAGCCCATTTTTTTTCAGGGCATTTCCCTACTGACCCAACCTGGTAATGATGTTGTCCATGTCATGGCGAGTTAGTGCCTACTTTGATAAATGTTGAGCTGAACTTTCTCTGTGCCTCTCCAGAGGGGACGCCGTCTTGGAGTTAGCCTAGTTTTCAACCCTGATGAGAACACAATACCGGTCCTCATTCAGTGAACTAAGAATAACTGTAGTTTTGAAACACTTTTGTGGGGATCTGGTTCTCTGTCTGGTCATCACTGTCTCTCAGCGGCCTCCACGGAGTGTTCACTGTCAGAGTTTACAGTGGAGTAAAAGGATGTTAACCTCGGTGGAAGTCCCAGTTGAAGCAGAACTGGGACAATTAGCTCAGGCCCGACTGGAGAGGAGAGTTAACTCAGGCCCGACTGGAGAGGAGAGTTAACTCAGGCCCAACTGGAGAGGAGAGTTAACTCAGGCCCAACTGGAGAGGAGAGTTAACTCAGGCCCGACTGGAGAGGAAAGTTAACTCAGGCCCAACTGGAGAGGAGAGTTAACTCAGGCCCAACTGGAGAGGAGAGTTAACTCAGGCCCAACTGGAGAGGAGAGTTAACTCAGGCCCAACTGGAGAGAAGAGTTAACTCAGGCCCAACTGGAGAGGAGAGTTAACGCAGGCCCAACTGGAGAGGAGAGTTAACTCAGGCCCGACTGGAGAGGAGAGTTAACTCAGGCCCAACTGGAGAGGAGAGTTAACTCAGGCCCAACTGGAGAGGAGAGTTAACTCAGGCCCAACTGGAGAGGAGAGTTAACTCAGGCCCAACTGGAGAGGAGAGTTAACTCAGGCCCAACTGGAGAGGAGAGTTAACTCAGGCCCAACTGGAGAGGAGAGTTAACTCAGGCCCAACTGGAGAGGAGAGTTAACTCAGGCCCAACTGGAGAGGAGAGTTAACTCAGGCCCAACTGGAGAGGAGAGTTAACTCAGGCCCAACTGGAGAGGAGAGTTAACTCAGGCCCAACTGGAGAGGAGAGTTAACTCAGGCCCAACTGGAGAGGAGAGTTAACTCAGGCCCAACTGGAGAGGAGAGTTAACTCAGGCCCAACTGGAGAGGAGAGTTAACTCAGGCCCAACTGGAGAGGAGAGTTAACTCAGGCCCAACTGGAGAGGAGAGTTAACTCAGGCCCGACTGGAGAGGAGAGTTAACTCAGGCCCGACTGGAGAGGAGAGTTAACTCAGGCCCAACTGGAGAGGAGAGTTAACTCAGGCCCAACTGGAGAGGAGAGTTAACTCAGGCCCGACTGGAGAGGAGAGTTAACTCAGGCCCAACTGGAGAGGAGAGTTAACTCAGGCCCAACTGGAGAGGAGAGTTAACTCAGGCCCAACTGGAGAGGAGAGTTAACTCAGGCCCAACTGGAGAGGAGAGTTAACTCAGGCCCAACTGGAGAGGAGAGTTAACTCAGGCCCAACTGGAGAGGAGAGTTAACTCAGGCCCAACTGGAGAGGAGAGTTAACTCAGGCCCGACTAGAGAGGAGAGTTAACTCAGGCCCAACTGGAGAGGAGAGTTAACTCAGGCCCAACTGGAGAGGAGAGTTAACTCAGGCCCAACTGGAGAGGAGAGTTAACTCAGGCCCGACTGGAGAGGAGAGTTAACTCAGGCCCAACTGGAGAGGAGAGTTAACTCAGGCCCAACTGGAGAGGAGAGTTAACTCAGGCCCAACTGGAGAGGAGAGTTAACTCAGGCCCAACTGGAGAGGACAGTTTTTATTTATTTATTTGTATTTATTTCACCTTTATTTAACTAGGCAAGTCAGTTAAGAACAGATTCTTATTTACAATGACAGCCTACCAAAAATGCAAAAGTGCAAAAGGCCTCATATATATATATATATATATATATATATATATATAGGACAAAACACGCATCACAACAAGAGAGACAACACAACGCTACATAAAGAGAGACCTAAGACGACAACGCAGCAAGGCAGCAACACAACATGGTAGCAACACAACATGGTACCAGCACAAAACATGGTACAAACATTATTGGGCACAGACAACAGCACAAAGGGCAAGAAGGTAGAGACAACAATACATCACGCAAAGCAGCAACAACTGTCAGTAAGAGTGTCCATGATTCAGTCTATGAATGAAGAGATTGAGATGAAAGAGGAGCGACACAGTGATGTGTGTGCTTTGGGGACCGGGTGAACGGGTGTTGTATGTGGAGGATGAGGGCTTCAGTAGATTTCTCAGATAGGGGGGAGTGAGGCCTAAGTGGGTTTTTATAAATAAGCATTATGTTACTGAGTTTTGGGTAATCCAAAAGTTATGTTACTGATTACAATTTTGGACAGGCAACTAGTAACTGTAACATATTACATTTAGATGGTAACCTTCCCAACCCTGGTTATAAGTGTTCTAAGGGAAACAAGGGACATGAGATAAGCTGAGCCAGGTGTGTGAGGGTTTAACAAGTGTTCTAAGGGAAACAAGGGACATGGGATAAGCTGAGCCAGGTGTGTGAGGGTTTAACAAGTGTTCTAAGGGAAACAAGGGACATGGGATAAGCTGAGCCAGGTGTGTGAGGGTTTAACAAGTGTTCTAAGGGAAACAAGGGACATGGGATAAGCTGAGCCAGGTGTGTGAGGGTTTAACAAGTGTTCTAAGGGAAACAAGGGACATGGGATAAGCTGAGCCAGGTGTGTGAGGGTTTAACAAGTGTTCTAAGGGAAACAAGGGACATGAGATAAGCTGAGCCAGGTGTGTGAGGGTTTAACAAGTGTTCTAAGGGAAACAAGGGACATGAGATAAGCTGAGCCAGGTGTGTGAGGGTTTAACAAGTGTTCTAAGGGAAACAAGGGACATGGGATAAGCTGAGCCAGGTGTGTGAGGGTTTAATAAGTGTTCTAAGGGAAACACGGGACATGGGATAAGCTGAGCCAGGTGTGTGAGGGTTTAACAAGTGTTCTAAGGGAAACAAGGGACATGGGATAAGCTGAGCCAGGTGTGTGAGGGTTTAATAAGTGTTCTAAGGGAAACACGGGACATGGGATAAGCTGAGCCAGGTGTGTGAGGGTTTAACAAGTGTTCTAAGGGAAACAAGGGACATGGGATAAGATACAGCCAGGTGTGTGAGGGTTTAATAAGGGATGGATGGAAATGTACAGAATGGTTACCTGGAGGAAAATGGGGGAGGGTCATGAATTTTCCATTTCAGTCAAGTGGAGGGTTTATTATTATTTAGATCTAGTCCTGGGGAGGTTCATGTCATTTGTAATTGATGAAATGTCAATATTTCTCTGTGTTTTAGAATGAGTTGCTTGTTAGGCTATATATCGATGTGTGCCCGATGCTGCCCCTCGTCTCTGATTCTCCGCTGGGCACACAATATCAAGTGTGCCTATATGCAATTTAGTGTGGTCTCTATCAAATGATCCGTAGCCTATAGGCTATTTAGTGTGGTCTCTATCAAATGATCCGTAGCCTATAGGCTATTTAGTGTGGTCTCTATCAAATGATCCGTAGCCTATAGGCTATTTAGTGTGGTCTCTATCAAATGATCCGTAGCCTATAGGCTATTTAGTGTGATCTCTATCAAATGATCCGTAGCCTATAGGCTATTTAGTGTGGTCTCTATCAAATGAGCCGTAGCCTATAGGCTATTTAGTGTGATCTCTATCAAATGATCTGTAGCCTATAGGCTATTTAGTGTGGTCTCTATCAAATGATCCGTAGCCTATAGGCTATTTAGTGTGATCTCTATCAAATGACCCATAGCCTATAGGCTATTTAGTGTGGTCTCTATCAAATGATCCGTAGCCTATAGGCTATTTAGTGTGGTCTCTATCAAATGATCCGTAGCCTATAGGCTATTTAGTGTGGTCTCTATCAAATGATCCGTAGCCTATAGGCTACAAAGTGCTCTGAGAAGCATATAGAAAAGTTATATTTCTAAGGTAGCTGCTGGGATGATGTACATAAAACTAGGCTGCATTACACACTGCAATGGTCACTCCAACCCTGATCCCCTGCCTACTTTTTCTGTGTGCCGCTTTACCAATGACTGTGCTGTGTAGGGCTACAGTGGCAGTTCAGGAGGACAGTCAAAGGTTTCTTCCGATTTGTTAGTGTTGATTAGGTTTAGTCCCCCCCCCCCCCCCAAAAAAAAAAAATACTATCTTGCGTGGTCTAGCGTATAGCCTTGTTCTCTTCAGTTTGAGGAGAGCGAGAAGGTGTGCCGGAGGTCAACTTTGATAGCTTGCTACTACTATAATATATATTTTTATAAAAACAATATGTTTCTTTCCCATAATGTATTTATCAGAGTTAAATTCAAGTAGGACAAATGTATTTCAAACTTATTTATTTCAAGTAGACTTTACTAACAGCAAGAGGGCTTTGTGTTTATTGAGTCTATTTCTTCCCATTTAAGAGGTAGGCCGACCTGTTTGACAGACGACATTAGGCTATATTTTTCTCAGACCTGCAAATACGATGATAGATTCATGCAATGCTTTCAGTATAAAGGAGATGTTTCCACCCCTTACTCTTGTCCATGGTGGTCTGAGAAACCCACAACCTTCTGGTCGCAGCCTTGTGTGCGCTATCAAAGTCCCTGCATTGACATGTAATGGTTACAGGACGAGGAACCGTTTCTGAAACGACATATCTAATGCTCTGGTCTGTCCAAGAAGTGAGGACCAGATGATAGGTATGTTCTCTGCTATCCACTTGATGTCTTTGGGTAAAGGGGAGGCTCACTTTTATTTTTTATTTTTTTAAGCGTTCATGGAGGGTTTAGGTCAAATATATTTAGCTGAAGGGAGGGTAAATCCATTTTCATTTCGGCGAGGTCCGGTTTTCTCCAGGTAACCATTATTATAAATAACGGTCACTCCCTAAGTGATCTAAGTGTTCGAAGGGAATCGTGGGAGACAGGATGAGCTGCAGTCAGGTGGGAGGATTTTCAGGTCGTTTTCCCATGAAGTCAATTATTAAGTCAATTATTAAGTCAATTATTAAATCAATTATCTGCCTTTTGTCATCATCCATTTCCCCAATGTATTAGTCTGGATCAGAGGAGGCTGGTGTGAGGAGCTGTAGGAGGATGGGCCCGTTGTAATGGAATCCATGTTTGATGTGTTTGATACCGTTCCATTTATTCCATTCCAGCCATTACAATGAGCCCGTCCTCCTATAGCTGCTCCCACCAGCCTCCTCTGGTCTGGATCCATAAGTCCAGCTGCATTACTTCCCACCTCTGAATGCATACGATTCTGTCATTTCTCTCTTTAATGAGCCCTTTCTTTTTTTTCTTTAATTTACAGTTTCACCCCCTTTTTCTCCCCAATTTTGTGGTGTCCAATTGTTAGTAATTACTATCTTGTCTCATCGCTACAACTCCCATACGGGCTCGGGAGAGACGAAGGTCGAAAGGTCGTCCTCCGAAACACAACCCAACCAAGCCGCACTGCTTCTTAACACAGCGCGCATCCAACCCGGAAGCCAGCCGCACCGATGTGTCGGAGGAAACACCGTGCACCTGGCGACCTGGTTAGCGTGCACTGCACCCGGCCAGCCACAGGAGTCGCTGGTGCGCGATGAGACAAGGATATCCCTACCGGCCAAACCCTCCCTATCCCGGACGACGCTAGGCCAATTTATACGTCGCCCCACAGACGCGGCCGGCTGCGACAGAGCCCGAAGCAGTGGGTTGTGTTTCCTTTCGACCTTTCGACATTAGCGATGAGACAGAGCCTGGGCGCGAACCCAAAGTCTTTGGTGGCACAGCTAGCACTGTGATGCAGAGCCCTAGACCACTGTGCCACCCGGGAGGCACAATACCCCTTTCTGACAGGGTCTTAGGCCCTTAACTGGCATTTAAAGCAACATAAACCACCAAGACTGTTTCCTAACAAAAATAGTTGAGCTTATTTTTTGCTTCCCTTCAAGTTCAACCCTCAAAGCGAGTCCTGACAGCTCCACATGAACTCAATTAGTTGAATTGGCTAATTAACTGAATACAGTTGCAGGTAGCACCTCTCTCCTCCTGATCGACTACATAATGATTTAACAGGCAACCTTAACCTTGTGTTCCGTCTGCTAAACCACACCGCTAAAATGTTTCAACAATGTCAAAAAAGGGTAAAAATGTGGTTAATTAACAGTCCTGAAGTTGTCACAACCGCACAGGGTTCTGGAACAGATCCAGCTAACCTTGGTGAGAGAGAGAGAGAACCGTCCAGTCTGTGTGAGTTTAGCGTTATTTCCTGAATGTATCAAACATAGTACCCACTGCAGAACCTCAGCCAAAGGAGACATTCATAGGGACAATGTGCCACAGCAGGGGGGGTGTGGAGGGGTCAGGGGGTTGTGGAGGGGGCAGGGCTGTGTGGAGGGGGCAGGGCTGTGTGGAGGGGGCAGGGGGTTGCGGAGGGGGCAGGGCTGTGTGGAGGGGGCAGGGGGGTGTGGAGGGGGCAGGGGGTTGTGGAGGGGGCAGGGCTGTGTGGAGGGGGGAGGGGGTTGTGGAGGGGGCAGGGCTGTGTGGAGTGGGCAGGGCTGTGTGGAGGGGGCAGGGGGTTGCGGAGGGGGCAGGGCTGTGTGGAGGGAGCAGGGCTGTGTGGAGGGGGGTCAAGGGGGTGCGATGGACACTGAATACTGATGCCCATGTGGCTTTGTGTGATGTGGACGTGGCCTGTTAGTTCTGACAGAGCCCATGAAGCTCCACTCAGGAGATGATGCCATTTTCAAAGGCTCTCTATCTCTTTTGCTTCAATCAATCAAATTGTATTTGTCACATGCTTCATAACAACGGGTGTAGACGAACAGTGACATGCTTCCTTTTCCCCTGTTTAACAAACAGTGTCTGTGACTGAGGCCACGTGTTATTACGGCCCAGCTCTCATCTCCACACAAACGGCCTCAGCATCAGGTGATCAATGCCCAGTGCAATAGGCCTTGTCTTTTGTCAGGAAGATGAACTACCCACAATCATGAGTGTTAAAGTCTATTAAGGAGATACAAGTCACTTATCTCAGTCTCCTGAGAGGTATCGATGTTGACCTGCTGTGTGTCCTTATCCTTCCCTCAGCCTTCTACCTCAGTCTGTAGCGCTGCTTCTCACAGTTGTGTGACACGAAGGGTAATGTCTCATTCAAGAGTCCACTCGTAATCAAAAATGTCTTGTCAATTTATCGAATCAATTAGCAACTTGAGTTCTGGACTGGATTGGACTGCCCATCCCCTCAGGTTAGAAATAATAACAGAAGCTGTAATTGGTGATTGGCCGGAGGTTTGAAGCTGTGATCCCCTTCCAAACCCTCTTTGAATGTTTGCCGCAGACTCAAGTTAAAAAGCCAGAGCAGGGTAACGGTGTACGGTGAACGGCAAATCAATAAAAAACAGAAAAGCACTTACAGCCAGTGTCAGAGCTGGAGTATGACTCGTGCTGTGGAACGCCAAATTCTGTTGTCAACCCTCATCCACAATGCTGCTGAACATGTGTCAATACCTTGGGTTCTGTTGACAACGGTATACTATAGTGCACTAAGTTTGTTGGAACCTCTCCAGCTCGTTCATCATAAAGAATGGTGTCCCTGATGGTAATTTCCACGATACCACTCACACAGACTTGTAAAAGTCTCGACTGCATAGTTTAATTTCTAGTTTGGGCTAATTGGCATGTGTTCACAAATATGTTCACAAACAAGTAGACGCTCTGTCTGTACTTATACTTTAGCTGGTGTACCCTCAGTAGAGATACGCTTCTTGGCTTCTGTTCCCCATTCTTACCTTTGAACTTCCATTGCCTTTAAAGCAATGCTCTTTCCCTTTGTCTTCCTACATTGTACACTAAGGGGTTAATGCATTACCTCTGATTAAGGGGTTCTGTTTGAGGCAATTCCTTATGCTATTGATTAGAGCTCCCCAAAGTGCTCCCCGGGCAACAGGGTTGGCAAGAAGACAGCGGTGTATAAACATTACAGTGCTAATCAGCTCTAAGAGCCTCATAAAAGCTTTCTCAGGAGGCCTTGGCTATCTACTGGAGGACAAAGTAGTCCATGTTTATTAACGGAAGATTCCCTTAAAGCCAAGGAGCTCACTGGAGAGAGAGAGAGAGAGAGAGAGAGAGAGACAGACAGAGAGAGAGAGAGAGAGAGAGAGAGACAGAGAGAGACAGAGAGAGAGAGAGAGAGAGAGAGAGACAGAGAGAGACAGAGCGAGAGAGAGAGAGAGAGAGAGAGAGAGACAGAGAGAGAGAGAGAGTGAGAGAGAGAGAGAGAGAGAGAGAGACAGAGAGAGAGAGAGAGAGAGAGACCTTTCTTTCTGCCATCTCTTTATCCCACACTTTATTTCTGTTATCTGTTCATCTCTGCCTGCCTGTGTTAGTCCTGCCTACTCTCTGTGGGGAAGGTTTGCCAGCATGCTGCCTGTAATACACATAATTGGTTAAGAGAGCTGTCATCTATTGTAGATTCCCGTTGAACTCCATCACTTCTCACACCCTGTTTGAGTTTGATGTGAATATTTGTCAAGGCGTAGTGAAAATCTGTGGCGAATGTCAGAATTTTGTCCTCTGACAGTTCTAACACGTGTTTTTAGTTTTTATTTCAGAAACAGTATCCGCTGGAACTAATGTCAAACAGAAAGGGAATGTGGAATGGTAGTGAAACAACTTTTCTGAGGGGTGCGGAAAGAATAGGACAGAAATAGGGAAACATACTGCAGGTAGGGAGAGAAAAGGGAGAAGGAATATGAGAGAGAGAGGTGGGTCGAGGAGGTACGAGACCTTTCTATGGACCTTCTGTATCGTTCCCCAAAAAATATTGTAGATTTTGTTGTGTCAATGGTGAATTATTGTACATTGTGTATTTATGGACATTGTATATAGTGTCAAATAATTCATAATTAGTCCCTAGACTCTTAGAAAAAAGGGTGCTATCTAGAACCTGAAAGGATTCTTCTGCTGTCCCCACAGGACAGGTAGGTAAAACCCTTTTGGGTTCCATGTAGGTCCCTTTCCACCGAGGGTACTACAAAATCCAAAATGGTCATATGTGGAACCAAAAAGGGTTCTCTCTGGAACCAAAAACTGATACCATTTATACTCTTAGAAAAAAAGGTGCTATCTAGAACCTAAAAGGATTCTTTGGCTGTCTACATAGGGAACTGTTTTAAGAACCCTTTTTGGTTCCAGGTAGAGCCCTATTGGTTCCAGGTAGAGCCCTATTGGTTCCAGGTAGAGCCCTATTGGTTCCAGGTAGAGCCCAATTGGTTCCAGGTAGAGCCCTATTGGTTCCAGGTAGAGCCCTATTGGTTCCAGGTAGAGCCCTATTGGTTCCAGGTAGAGCCCTGTTGGTTCCAAGGAAGAGTCCTATTGGTTCCAGGTAGAGCCCTATTGGTTCCAGGTAGAGCCCTATTGGTTCCAGGTAGAAGAACCCTATTGAGTTCCATGTAGAACCCCTTCCCCAGGAGGTTCAGTGTTGAAGCCAGAACCAGAACTGGAAAATCAGTTTGTGCTCAGACAGTTGTGTCAGTTAGTTGCTGATGCTGGGTGAAGAATATGTCCATTTAGGCTTTATTGAATAGCCCTAATTTCCTTCATATTACGATCCGTATCTTCTAAGCTTCACATGATCCACATTTAAGTGACATTACCTTGCAGTTGATAAAACTCTACGTTTTCTGACTTTATTTGTGTTACTTTCCAGTCAGGTTGGCTCTCCTCCATGCTGTTTTTCTTTTTTTGGGGGGGGTAATGAAGTTAAGTTTAGTCAGAACGTTGGCAAGGATCTCTTGGCCCAGACTCTTGGCTGGCACAAGTATTTTATAACAAGACAAGAAATATATAACAGAGACGCTCTCAAAAACTATTCTTATGACGAGACAGATAGAACAAAAAAATATCTAGAACATTTGTTAACCACACTGTGATAGAGCTGTAAACGTTGACATAGTAACAGCAGCCATGTGGCAGTCAAAAGGAAAGAGGGCTGTTACTCAAATCCTTAGCTCTCTCTCACGCAGACAGACAGACGCCAAGCCCCGTGGCTGTCCTCCCAACTGCCTGCCTGCCGCAACAACAGCCAGAAGAGAAGAGAAACCCTTCTAGTTATATGATCCAGTTGCACATCTAATCTCTGTTCATCTCCTCTCCACTGCTCTGGAGTGTCGTTCTTTACATGGGGACTTGGAGCCCTTCGGCACAACTAGAATGTGGAAATAAAGATAGGAGTTGGATATCAACTTTATAAAAACTGAGGTGTGTGTGTACCTGTGTGTGTGTACCTGTGTGTGTACCTGTGTGTGTGTACCTGTGTGTGTGTACCTGTGTGTGTGTACCTGTGTTTGTGTACCTGTGTGTGTGTACCTGTGTGTGTGTACCTGTGTGTGTGTATGTGTGTACCTGTGTGTGTGTGTGTACCTGTGTGTGTGTTAGAGAGAGAGTGAGAGAGAGAATGTGTGGTGGTCTTTCTCTGACAGGTTAATGGCTGTGACATTGTAATGGACATGATGTCCTGAGCATAGATAGAGATTGATCTGTTTATTGCTGGGTCTGTCTACATTGATTTTCACCTTTCTCTCTTCCTCTCACTCTCAACAGCAGCACTGCTAGTTACAAATGAGACAATTCAGACGCCATCTTTAACCTTTTAATGTGTTTTCTATTTGATGAAGCAAGTAACACCAAACTTGTTCCTCTTTGTTCCTCCCGCATAACATCAATGTGGAGGCAGCATCCACACTAGGATGGTTCATCTGTTTCAGTGATGGATTTGTTGAAAGAGGGAAAGGTAAGGAGAGGGGAGGAGAAGGGGAGGAAAAGGGAGGAGAGGGGGAGGGTTGGTGATGATGTTTGTGTGACAGATTGCTCTGATAGCATTTTGCATATAAACAGCAGAGCAAGGCAGCGGGTTGGAGGAGGTAACTGCCAAAGCATGAGGCGTGTGTGTGTGTGTGTGTGTGTGTGCGTGTGCCTGTGCGTGTGCGTGTGCGTGCGTGTGCGTGTGTGCGTGCGTGCGTGCGCGTGTGTGTGTGTGTATGTGTGTGTGTGCGTGTGTGTGTGCGTGTGTGATTAAATCAATATAGGGGTGGGTTGTCTAATAGAGTTCCCTCTGTCAGCTCAACCCCCTGTGACTGGCATACATTACCACACTGCTAATTACTGTCATACCTGTCCCCAGATTCCCTGCTCTGCCACCTCCTCTCCCCTCCTTGGGACTCTGGATTCAGACGCATGCGGCGGCCACCCCTCTCTCCATCATGCAGAGGGATATCTTTACAATGAAGAGGGATATCTTTACATTGAAGAGGGATATCTTTACATTGAAGAGGGATATATTTACAATGAAGAGGGATATATTTACATTGAAGAGGGATATATTTACATTGAAGAGGGATATCTTTACATTGAAGAGGGATATATTTACAATGAAGAGGGATATCTTTACAATGAAGAGGGATATCTTTACATTGAAGAGGGATATATTTACAATGAAGAGGGATATATTTACAATGAAGAGGGATATCTTTACATTAAAGAGGGATATCTTTACATTAAAGAGGGATATATTTACATTGAAGAGGGATATATTTACATTGAAGAGGGATATCTTTACATTGAAGAGGGATATATTTACATTGAAGAGGGCTAAGGCCACTCAACCAGCTGGTTAAGGCCACTTAATCAGCTGTATAAGGCCACTCAATCAGCTGGATAAGGACACTTAATCAGCTGTATAAGGCCACTCAACCAGCTGGATAAGGCCACTTAATCAGCTGTAGGTCACTCAACAAGCTGGATAAGGCCACTTAATCAGCTGTAGAAGGTCACTCAACGAGCTGTATAAGGCCACTCAACCAGCTGGTTAAGGCCACTTAATCAGCTGTATAAGGCCACTCAATCAGCTGGATAAGGACACTTAATCAGCTGTAGAAGGTCACTCAACAAGCTGGATAAGGCCACTTAATCAGCTGTAGAAGGTCACTCAACGAGCTGGATAAGGCCACTTAATCAGCTGTAGAAGGTCACTCAACGAGCTGTATAAGGCCACTCAACGAGCTGTATAAAGCCACTCCACGAGCTGTATAAAGCCACTCCACGAGCTGTATAAAGCCACTCCACGAGCTGTATAAAGCCACTCAACGAGCTGTATAAGGCCACTCAACGAGCTGTATAAAGCCACTCCACGAGCTGTATAAAGCCATAAGCAAACAAGACAATGCTCATCCAGAAGCAGCGCTCCTAGTGGCCGGGGACTTTAATGCAGGAAACTCAAATCTGTTTTACATCATTTCTACCAGCATGTCACATCTGCAACCAGAGGAAAACATCTCTAGAACACCTTTACTCCACACACAGAGATGCGTACAAAGCTCTAGACCACCTTTACTCCACACACAGAGATGCGTACAAAGCTCTAGACCACCTTTACTCCACACACAGAGATGCGTACAAAGCTCTAGAACACCTTTACTCCACACACAGAGACGCGTACAAAGCTCTAGACCACCTTTACTCCACACACAGAGATGCGTACAAAGCTCTAGACCACCTTTACTCCACACACAGAGACGTGTACAAAGCTCTTCCTTGTCCTCCATTTGGCAAATCTGACCGATAATTCTATCCTGCTGATTCCAGCTTACAAGCAAAAAAAATGCTCAATACGGAAGTGGTCGGATGATGCGGATGCTACGCTAACAGGACTGTTTTGCTAGCACAGACTGGAACATGTTCCAGCATTCATCAAATGGCACTGAGGACCTTACCACCTCAGTCACCGGCTTCATCAATACATGCATCAACGACGTCGTCCCTACAGTTACCATAAAATCAAGTTTAAACGACTCCAACGTAAGTGTATGTAAACTTCCCACTTCAACTGTATGTGTATACGTATGAATGTTTATGTATGCATATATATACAGTATACATATATACAGTGCCTTGCGAAAGTATTCGGCCCCCTTGAACTTTGCGACCTTTTGCCACATTTCAGGCTTCAAACATAAAGATATAAAACTGTATTTCTTTGTGAAGAATCAACAACAAGTGGGACACAATCATGAAGTGGAACGACATTTATTGGATATTTCTAACTTTTTTAACAAATCAAAAACTGAAAAATTGGGCGTGCAAAATTATTCAGCCCCTTTACTTTCAGTGCAGCAAACTCTCTCCAGAAGTTCAGTGAGGATCTCTGAATGATCCAATGTTGACCTAAATGACTAATGATGATAAATACAATCCACCTGTGTGTAATCAAGTCTCCGTATAAATGCACCTGCACTGTGATAGTCTCAGAGGTCCGTTAAAAGCGCAGAGAGCATCATGAAGAACAAGAAACACACCAGGCAGGTCCGAGATACTGTTGTGAAGAAGTTTAAAGCCGGATTTGGATACAAAAAGATTTCCCAAGCTTTAAACATCCCAAGGACCATTATGCCATTATCTCAAGGACCACTTCATGATTGTGTCCCACTTGTTGTTGATTCTTCACAAAAAAATACAGTTTTATATCTTTATGTTTGAAGCCTGAAATGTGGCAAAAGGTCGCAAAGTTCAAGGGGGCCGAATACTTTCGCAAGGCACTGTATATATATATATATATATATATATATATATATATATGTATGTATTATATATTTATCCCAGAAATATATGGGGGATTGGAAATTATGCAGACAATTACATTGATGGATGCAACAATCTTTCCGCAATATTAAAGCTGATCCACCCCTTAAATAAAAGGTTGTGTTTGTGTCCATGCTGGGAAATATACCGGAGTGTTAGGAGTTTGGGCACAAAGTCGTTTTTAGATAAGCACACCAGCGGCTTAGATAAGCACACATGGACATCTAGGTACATTTGATGATGATTTTCCAAGGGTGTGTATTAGAGGAGAAGGCAGGGATGGGAGTAATTGGCCTTCTGTAGTAATGTTAAACAGACCTTTTGGCTAGTTCTATCTGTCTCTCTCTCTCGTTCTCTCATCTCTTAAAAATAAGGAATAGAATATTGATGATTGTTATTGCTTTGGTGTGAACTGATTTGTTCTCATCTCCCACAACCCCTTTCAATCACACCCTAAACTAGTGCATCAGAAATCTGCCTCTTTTCTCCCTAAAAAACACAAAGGAGCGAGCAAGACAAAAATGATCATGAACTGAATTGGCATCCTAAATCCACCCCTGGAATAACCCTGTGTAACTTGCAATTTAGCCATGCAATTGATGCTCTGACAATGAGAGCCTGAGATCCTAGATGAGGCATGAGGTGAAGGGTGCTCTGATTTTGCGGATGCTGCCTGTCAGGGGGAGTGAAGCCAGACGTGAGAAGAGATGTATGATGATGGGGAGGTTATGTACAGTGTCTTGTCTCCTTCCTGCTGGTGTGTCTTCCCAACACGCCATGTCTCACCAGTCTGACATCACAGCTGACTCTGATGGGCTGCAGAATGAGTCTTAAGAGCTTCAGATCGTCCTTCTCTCCAGACATGTTTTTTTTTTAAAGCTGACTGTTTTAAAGAGAACAGGAAGCATTGAACCCTTTCCTCCCTAATTTATATAGTTATTCAGACTGGCATGCATTCATCTCTCTCTCTCTCTCTCTCTCTCTCTCTCTCTCTCTCTCTCTCTCTCTCTCTCTCTCTCTCTCTCTCTCTCTCTATCCTTCTTCCTCTATTTCTTTCTTTCTCCCTCCCTCCCTCCCTCCCTCCCTCCCTCCCTCCCTCCCTCCCTCCCTCCCTCCCTCCCTCTCATTTACTCTCTCCATCTCTCTCACACTCCCCTTGCCTCTCTCTCTCTTACATTCTCACACACAAACATACAGTCGTGGCCAAACGTTTTGAGAATGACACAAATATTAATTATCACTAAGTCTGCTGCCTCAGTATGTCTGATGGCAATTTGCATATACTCCAGAATATTATGAAGAGTGATCAGATGAATTGCAATGAATTGCTAAATCCCTCTTTGCCATGCAGATGAACTGAATACCCCAAAACATTTCCACTGCATTTCAGCCCTGCCACAAAAAGGACCAGCTGACATCATGTCAGTGATTCTCTTGTTAACACAGATGTGAGTGTTGATGAGGACAAGGCTGGAGATCACTCTGTCATGCTGATTGAGTTTGAAATAACAGACTGGAAGCTTAAAAAGGAGGTTGGTGCTTGGAATCATTGTTCTTCCTCTGTCATCCATGGTTACCTGCAAGGAAACACGTGCCGTCATCATTGCACCTAAATCAAGAATTTATCAGATCAAGAACTTCAAGGAGAGCAGTTCAATTGTTGTGAAGAAGGCTTCAGAGTGCCCAAGAAAGTCCAGCAAGCGCCAGGACCGTCTCCTAAAGTTGATTCAGCTGCTGGATTGGGGCACGACCAGTACAGAGCTTGCTCAGGAATGGCAGCAGGCAGGTGTGAGTGCATCTGCACGCACAGTGAGGAGAAGACTTTCGGAAGATGGCCTGGTGTCAAGAAGGGCAGCAAAGAAGCCACTTCTCTCCAGGAAAAACATCAGGAACAGAATGATATTCTGCAAAAGGTACAGGGATTGGACTGCTGAGGACTGGGGTAAAGACATTTTCTCTGATGAATACCCTTTCCCATTGTTTGGGGCATCTGGAAAAAAGCTTGTCCGGAGAAGACAAGGTGAGCGCTACCAGTCCTGTGTCATGCCAACAGTAAAGCATCCTGAGACCATTCATGTGTGGGGTTGCTTCTCAGCCAAGGGGGTGGGCTCACTCACAATTTTGCCTAAATTGGCTGTGTTCACAGTCATGAATAAAGAATGATACCAACACATCCTCCGAGAGCAAGTTCTCCCAACCATCCAGGAACAGTTTGGTGACGAACAATACCTTTTCCAGCATGATGGAGCACCTTGCCATAAGGCAAAAGTGATAACTAAGTGGCTTGGGGAACAAAACATCGATATTTTGGGTCCATGGTCAGGAAACTCCCCAGACCTTAATCCCATTGAGAACTTGTGGTCAATCCTCAAGAGGCGGGTGGACAAACAAAACCCCACA
Source organism: Oncorhynchus mykiss (assembly GCF_057628025.1). Lineage (NCBI taxonomy): Eukaryota > Metazoa > Chordata > Actinopteri > Salmoniformes > Salmonidae > Oncorhynchus > Oncorhynchus mykiss. The sequence continues at coordinate 70,924,718 of NC_143037.1, read as the reverse complement.
AATTCTGACAAACTCAAAGAATTGATTATGCAAGAATGAGCTGCCATCAGTCAGGATGTGGCCCAGAAGTTATTTGACAGCATGACAGGGCGGGTTGCAGAGGTCTTGAAAAAGAAGGGTCAACACTGCAAATATTGACTCTTTGCATCAACTTCATGTAATTGTCAATAAAAGCCTTTGACACTTATGAAATGCTTGTAATTATACTTCAGTATTCCATAGTAATATCTGACAAAAATATCTAAAGACACTGAAGCAGCAAACTTTGTGAAAATTAATATTTGTGTCATTCTCAAAACTTTTGGCCACCACTGTACCATAAAGTGTTTTTGACAGATTTTACAGACCAAACTGAATTGTATGTTCTTGTTGAATGAATGCTACTTTATAGCTCATTAGTACTGTACATCCCCATTGACTTAAGGAGGAAGATATCAGCTCATTAGTACTGTACATCACATTGACTTAAGGAGGTAGATATCAGCTCATTAGTACTGTACATCACATTGACTTAAGGAAGATATCAGCTCATTAGTACTGTACATCACATTGACTTGAGGAAGATATCAGCTCATTAGTACTGTGCATCACATTGACTTAAGGAGGAGGATATCAGCTCATTAGTACTGTACATCACATTGACTTGAGGAAGATATCAGCTCATTAGTACTGTGCTTCACATTGACTTAAGGAGGTAGATATCAGGTCATTAGTACTGTACATCACATTGACTTGAGGAGGTAGATATCAGCTCATTAGTACTGTACATCACATTGACTTAAGGAGGAAGATATCATCTCATTAGTCCTGTACATCACATTGACTTGAGGAAGATATCAGCTCAATAGTACTGTGCATCACATTGACTTAAGGAGGAAGATATCAGCTAATTAGTACTGTACATCACATTGACTTGAGGAAGATATCAGCTCATTAGTACTGTACATCACATTGACTTGAGGAAGATAGCAGCTCATTAGTACTGTACATCACATTGACTTAAGGAGGTAGATAGCAGCACATTAGTACTGTGCATCACATTGACTTAAGGAGGTAGATATCAGCTCATTAGTACTGTACATCACATTGACTTGAGGAGGTAGATAGCAGCTCATTAGTACTGTACATCCCATTGACTTAAGGAGGTAGATAGCAGCTCATTAGTACTGTACATCCCATTGACTTAAGGAGGTAGATAGCAGCTCATTAGTACTGTACATCCCATTGACTTAAGGAGGAAGATATCAGCTCATTAGTACTGTGCATCACATTGACTTAAGGAGGTAGATAGCAGCTCATTAGTACTGTACATCCCATTGACTTAAGGAGGTAGATAGCAGCTCATTAGTACTGTACATCACATTGACGTAAGGAAGATAGCAGCTCATTAGTACTGTACATCACATTGACTTGAGGAGGAAGATATCAGCTCATTAGTACTGTATATCACATTGACTTAAGGAGGAAGATAGCAGCTCATTAGTACTGTACATCACATTGCCTTGAGGAAGATATCAGCTCATTAGTACTGCACATCACATTGACTTAAGGAGGAAGATAGCAGCTCATTAGTACTGTACATCACATTGACGTAAGGAAGATAGCAGCTCATTAGTACTGTACATCACATTGACTTAAGGAGGTAGATAGCAGCTCATTAGTACTGTACATCACATTGACTTGAGGAGGAAGATATCAGCTCATTAGTACTGTACATCACATTGACTTGAGGAGGAAGATATCAGCTCATTAGTACTGTACATCACATTGACTTAAGGAGGTAGATAGCAGCTCATTAGTACTGCACATCACATTGACTTAAGGAGGAAGATAGCAGCTCATTAGTACTGTACATCACATTGACTTAAGGAAGATATCAGCTCATTAGTACTGTACATCACATTGACTTGAGGAAGATATCAGCTCATTAGTACTGTACATCACATTGACTTGAGGAAGATAGCAGCTCATTAGTACTGTACATCACATTGACTTGAGGAAGATATCAGCTCATTAGTACTGTACATCACATTGACTAAAGGAGGAAGATATCAGCTCATTAGTACTGTGCATCACATTGACTTAAGGAGGTAGATATCAGCTCATTAGTACTGTGCATCACATTGACTTAAGGAGGAGGATATCAGCTCATTAGTACTGTACATCACATTGACTTGAGGAAGATATCAGCTCATTAGTACTGTACATCCCATTGACTTGAGGAGGAAGATATCAGCTCATTAGTACTGTGCATCACATTGACTTGAGGAAGATATCAGCTCATTAGTAATGTACATCCCATTGACTTAAGGAGGAAGATAGCAGCTCATTAGTATTGTACATCACATTGACTTAAGGAGGAAGATATCAGCTCATTAGTACTGTACATCACATTGACTTAAGGAGGTAGATATCAGCTCATTAGTACTGTACATCACATTGACTTGAGGAAGATATCAGCTCATTAGTACTGTACATCACATTGACTTAAGGAGGTAGATAGCAGCTCATTAGTACTGTGCATCACATTGACTTGAGGTAGATAGCAGCTCATTAGTACTGTACATCCCATTGACTTAAGGAGGTAGATAGCAGCTCATTAGTACTGTACATCACATTGATGTAAGGAAGATAGCAGCTCATTAGTACTGTACATCACATTGACTTAAGGAGGAAGATAGCAGCTCATTAGTACTGTACATCACATTGCCTTGAGGAAGATAGCAGCTCATTAGTACTGCACATCACATTGACTTAAGGAGGAAGATAGCAGCTCATTAGTACTGTACATCACATTGACGTAAGGAAGATAGCAGCTCATTAGTACTGTACATCACATTGACTTAAGGAGGTAGATAGCAGCTCATTAGTACTGTACATCACATTGACTTGAGGAGGAAGATATCAGCTCATTAGTACTGTACATCACATTGACTTGAGGAGGAAGATATCAGCTCATTAGTACTGTACATCACATTGACTTAAGGAGGTAGATAGCAGCTCATTAGTACTGCACATCACATTGACTTAAGGAGGAAGATAGCAGCTCATTAGTACTGTACATCACATTGACTTAAGGAAGATATCAGCTCATTAGTACTGTACATCACATTGACTTGAGGAAGATATCAGCTCATTAGTACTGTGCATCACATTGACTTAAGGAGGAAGATATCAGCACATTAGTACTGTGCATCACATAGACTTAAGGAGGAAGATATCAGCTCATTAATACTGTGCATCACATTGACTTGAGGAAGATATCAGCTCATTAGTACTGTGCATCACATTGACTTAAGGAGGAAGATATCAGCTCATTAGTACTGTGCATCACATAGACTTAAGGAGGAAGATATCAGCTCATTAGTACTGTACATCACATTGACTTGAGGAATATATCAGCTCATTAGTAGTGTACATCACATTGACTTGAGGTAGATATCAGCTCATTAGTACTGTGCATCACATTGACTTAAGGAGGAAGATATCAGCTCATTAGTACTGTACATCACATTGACTTAAGGAGGTAGATAGCAGATCATTAGTACTGTACATCACATTGACTTAAGGAGGTAGATAGCAGCACATTAGTACTGTGCATCACATTGACTTAAGGAGGTAGATAGCAGCTCATTAGTACTGTACATCACATTGACGTAAGGAAGATAGCAGCTCATTAGTACTGTACATCACATTGACTTGAGGAGGAAGATATCAGCTCATTAGTACTGTACATCACATTGACTAAAGGAGGAAGATATCAGCTCATTAGTACTGTGCATCACATTGACTTAAGGAGGTAGATATCAGCTCATTAGTACTGTGCATCACATAGACTTAAGGAGGAGGATATCAGCTCATTAGTACTGTACATCACATTGACTTGAGGAAGATATCAGCTCATTAGTACTGTACATCCCATTGACTTGAGGAGGAAGATATCAGCTCATTAGTACTGTGCATCACATTGACTTGAGGAAGATATCAGCTCATTAGTACTGTACATCCCATTGACTTAAGGAGGAAGATAGCAGCTCATTAGTACTGTACATCACATTGACTTAAGGAGGAAGATATCAGCTCATTAGTACTGTACATCACATTGACTTAAGGAGGTAGATATCAGCTCATTAGTACTGTACATCACATTGACTTGAGGAAGATATCAGCTCATTAGTACTGTACATCACATTGACTTAAGGAGGAAGATAGCAGCTCATTAGTACTGTACATCACATTGCCTTGAGGAAGATAGCAGCTCATTAGTACTGCACATCACATTGACTTAAGGAGGAAGATAGCAGCTCATTAGTACTGTACATCACATTGACGTAAGGAAGATAGCAGCTCATTAGTACTGTACATCACATTGACTTAAGGAGGTAGATAGCAGCTCATTAGTACTGTACATCACATTGACTTGAGGAGGAAGATATCAGCTCATTAGTACTGTACATCACATTGACTTGAGGAGGAAGATATCAGCTCATTAGTACTGTACATCACATTGACTTAAGGAGGTAGATAGCAGCTCATTAGTACTGCACATCACATTGACTTAAGGAGGAAGATAGCAGCTCATTAGTACTGTACATCACATTGACTTAAGGAAGATATCAGCTCATTAGTACTGTACATCACATTGACTTGAGGAAGATATCAGCTCATTAGTACTGTGCATCACATTGACTTAAGGAGGAAGATATCAGCACATTAGTACTGTGCATCACATAGACTTAAGGAGGAAGATATCAGCTCATTAATACTGTGCATCACATTGACTTGAGGAAGATATCAGCTCATTAGTACTGTGCATCACATTGACTTAAGGAGGAAGATATCAGCTCATTAGTACTGTGCATCACATAGACTTAAGGAGGAAGATATCAGCTCATTAGTACTGTACATCACATTGACTTGAGGAATATATCAGCTCATTAGTAGTGTACATCACATTGACTTGAGGTAGATATCAGCTCATTAGTACTGTGCATCACATTGACTTAAGGAGGAAGATATCAGCTCATTAGTACTGTACATCACATTGACTTAAGGAGGTAGATAGCAGATCATTAGTACTGTACATCACATTGACTTAAGGAGGTAGATAGCAGCACATTAGTACTGTGCATCACATTGACTTAAGGAGGTAGATAGCAGCTCATTAGTACTGTACATCCCATTGACTTAAGGAGGTAGATAGCAGCTCATTAGTACTGTACATCACATTGACGTAAGGAAGATAGCAGCTCATTAGTACTGTACATCACATTGACTTGAGGAGGAAGATATCAGCTCATTAGTACTGTACATCACATTGACTAAAGGAGGAAGATATCAGCTCATTAGTACTGTGCATCACATTGACTTAAGGAGGTAGATATCATTTCATTAGTACTGTGCATCACATAGACTTAAGGAGGAGGATATCAGCTCATTAGTACTGTACATCACATTGACTTGAGGAAGATATCAGCTCATTAGTACTGTACATCCCATTGACTTGAGGAGGAAGATATCAGCTCATTAGTACTGTGCATCACATTGACTTGAGGAAGATATCAGCTCATTAGTACTGTACATCCCATTGACTTAAGGAGGAAGATAGCAGCTCATTAGTACTGTACATCACATTGACTTAAGGAGGAAGATATCAGCTCATTAGTACTGTACATCACATTGACTTAAGGAGGTAGATATCAGCTCATTAGTACTGTACATCACATTGACTTGAGGAAGATATCAGCTCATTAGTACTGTACATCACATTGACTTAAGGAGGAAGATAGCAGCTCATTAGTACTGTACATCACATTGCCTTGAGGAAGATAGCAGCTCATTAGTACTGCACATCACATTGACTTAAGGAGGAAGATAGCAGCTCATTAGTACTGTACATCACATTGACGTAAGGAAGATAGCAGCTCATTAGTACTGTACATCACATTGACTTAAGGAGGTAGATAGCAGCTCATTAGTACTGTACATCACATTGACTTGAGGAGGAAGATATCAGCTCATTAGTACTGTACATCACATTGACTTGAGGAGGAAGATATCAGCTCATTAGTACTGTACATCACATTGACTTAAGGAGGTAGATAGCAGCTCATTAGTACTGCACATCACATTGACTTAAGGAGGAAGATAGCAGCTCATTAGTACTGTACATCACATTGACTTGAGGAATATATCAGCTCATTAGTAGTGTACATCACATTGACTTGAGGTAGATATCAGCTCATTAGTACTGTGCATCACATTGACTTAAGGAGGAAGATATCAGCTCATTAGTACTGTACATCACATTGACTTAAGGAGGAAGATATCAGCTCATTAGTACTGTACATCACATTGACTTAAGGAGGTAGATAGCAGATCATTAGTACTGTACATCACATTGACTTAAGGAGGTAGATAGCAGCTCATTAGTACTGTACATCACATTGACGTAAGGAAGATAGCAGCTCATTAGTACTGTACATCACATTGACTTGAGGAGGAAGATATCAGCTCATTAGTACTGTACATCACATTGACTAAAGGAGGAAGATATCAGCTCATTAGTACTGTGCATCACATTGACTTAAGGAGGTAGATATCAGCTCATTAGTACTGTGCATCACATAGACTTAAGGAGGAGGATATCAGCTCATTAGTACTGTACATCACATTGACTTGAGGAAGATATCAGCTCATTAGTACTGTACATCCCATTGACTTGAGGAGGAAGATATCAGCTCATTAGTACTGTGCATCACATTGACTTGAGGAAGATATCAGCTCATTAGTAATGTACATCCCATTGACTTAAGGAGGAAGATAGCAGCTCATTAGTACTGTACATCACATTGACTTAAGGAGGAAGATATCAGCTCATTAGTACTGTACATCACATTGACTTAAGGAGGTAGATATCAGCTCATTAGTACTGTACATCACATTGACTTGAGGAAGATATCAGCTCATTAGTACTGTACATCACATTGACTTAAGGAGGTAGATAGCAGCTCATTAGTACTGTGCATCACATTGACTTAAGGAGGTAGATAGCAGCTCATTAGTACTGTACATCCCATTGACTTAAGGAGGTAGATAGCAGCTCATTAGTACTGTACATCACATTGACGTAAGGAAGATAGCAGCTCATTAGTACTGTACATCACATTGACTTGAGGAGGAAGATATCAGCTCATTAGTACTGTATATCACATTGACTTAAGGAGGAAGATAGCAGCTCATTAGTACTGTACATCACATTGCCTTGAGGAAGATAGCAGCTCATTAGTACTGCACATCACATTGACTTAAGGAGGAAGATAGCAGCTCATTAGTACTGTACATCACATTGACGTAAGGTTGATAGCAGCTCATTAGTACTGTACATCACATTGACTTAAGGAGGTAGATAGCAGCTCATTAGTACTGTACATCACATTGACTTGAGGAGGAAGATATCAGCTCATTAGTACTGTACATCACATTGACTTGAGGAGGAAGATATCAGCTCATTGGTACTGTACATCACATTGACTTAAGGAGGTAGATAGCAGCTCATTAGTACTGCACATCACATTGACTTAAGGAGGAAGATAGCAGCTCATTAGTACTGTACATCACATTGACTTAAGGAAGATATCAGCTCATTAGTACTGTACATCACATTGACTTGAGGAGGAAGATAGCAGCTCATTAGTACTGTGCATCACATTGACTTGAGGAAGATATCAGCTCATTAGTACTGTGCATCACATTGACTTAAGGAGGAAGATATCAGCTCATTAGTACTGTACATCACATTGACTTGAGGAAGATATCAGCTCATTAGTAGTGTACATCACATTGACTTGAGGTAGATATCAGCTCATTAGTACTGTGCATCACATTGACTTAAGGAGGAAGATATCACCTCATTAGTACTGTACATCGCATTGACTTAAGGAGGTAGATAGCAGATCATTAGTACTGTACATCACATTGACTTAAGGAGGTAGATAGCAGCTCATTAGTACTTTACATCACATTGACGTAAGGAAGATAGCAGCTCATTAGTACTGTACATCACATTGACTTGAGGAGGAAGATATCAGCTCATTAGTACTGTATATCACATTGACTTAAGGAGGAAGATATCAGCTCATTAGTACTGTACATCACATTGACTTGAGGAAGATATCAGCTCATTAGTACTGTACATCACATTGACTTGAGGAAGATATCAGCTCATTAGTACTGTACATCACATTGACTTAAGGAAGATATCAGCTCATTAGTACTGTACATCACATTGACTTGAGGAGGAAGATATCAGCTCATTAGTACTGTATATCACATTGACTTAAGGAGGAAGATAGCAGCTCATTAGTACTGTACATCACATTGACTTAAGGAAGATATCAGCTCATTAGTACTGTACATCACATTGACTTGAGGAGGAAGATATCAGCTCATTAGTACTGTACATCATATTGACTTAAGGAAGATATCAGCTCATTAGTACTGTACATCACATTGACTTGAGGAAGATATCAGCTCATTAGTACTGTACATCACATTGACTTAAGGAAGATATCAGCTCATTAGTACTGTACATCACATTGACTTGAGGAAGATATCAGCTCATTAGTACTGTACATCACATTGACTTGAGGAGGAAGATATCAGCTCATTAGTACTGTACATCACATTGACTTGAGGAAGATATCAGCTCATTAGTACTGTACATCACATTGACTTGAGGAAGATATCAGCTCATTAGTACTGTACATCACATTGACTTAAGGAGGAAGATATCAGCTCATTAGTATTGTACATCACATTGACTTAAGGAGGTAGATATCAGCTCATTAGTACTGTGCATCACATTGACTTAAGGAGGTAGATTGCAGCTCATTAGTACTGTACATCCCATTGACTTAAGGAGGTAGATAGCAGCTCATTAGTACTGTACATCACATTAACGTAATGAAGTTGGCAGCTCATTAGTACTGTACATCACATTGACTTGAGGAGGAAGATATCAGCTCATTAGTACTGTATATCACATTGACTTAAGGAGGAAGATAGCAGCTCATTAGTACTGTACATCACATTGACTTGAGGAAGATATCAGCTCATTAGTACTGTACATCACATTGACTTAAGGAAGATATCAGCTCATTAGTACTGTACATCACATTGACTTAAGGAAGATATCAGCTCATTAGTACTGTACATCACATTGACTTAAGGAAGATATCAGCTCATTAGTACTGTACATCACATTGACTTGAGGAAGATATCAGCTCATTAGTACTGTACATCACATTGACTTAAGGAAGATATCAGCTCATTAGTACTGTACATCACATTGACTTGAGGAAGACATCAGCTCATTAGTACTGTACATCACATTGACTTGAGGAAGATAGCAGCTCATTAGTACTGCACATCACATTGACTTAAGGAAGATATCAGCTCATTAGTACTGTACATCACATTGACTTGAGGATGAAGATATCAGCTCATTAGTACTGTACATCACATTGACTTAAGGAAGATAGCAGCTCATTAGTACTGCACATCACATTGACTTAAGGAAGATATCAGCTCATTAGTACTGTACATCACATTGACTTAAGGATGAAGATATCAGCTCATTAGTACTGTACATCACATTGACTTAAGGAAGATAGCAGCTCATTAGTACTGCACATCACATTGACTTAAGGAAGATATCAGCTCATTAGTACTGTACATCACATTGACTTGAGGAGATAGATATCAGCTCATTAGTCCTGTACATCACATTGACTTAAGAAAGTACATAGCAGTTCGTTATCCCACTGCAGTCATTCAAATCCATGGACACAGAACTCTCAGGAGCAGAGAGTTTTCAGGTCATTCTGTTTGGAAGGTCCCAACAGAATGTGGAATGTGAAGAATGCACTTAGGAAAATATCCAAAGGTTTCTGTCATAATGGGGAGTCACTTACTTTGAGTGGCGTGGAAAGAGTTGTGTCATTGAAACATGGCAGGACAAGTACAGAGGCAATGCTCATTAATGCACCACTCACACTGTAAACGTTTTCACCTCAGGTATACCTCCTTTTCTTGAAAGGAGAAATACATAATAGCGTTATGGAACAGTAACCTCCACGGATGCCAGTGTAGAGTGTGATGGCAGGACCATTTCTGTGTCTGTATTCGCTGAATAGACACCTCCTCAGAATGAGAGAACATTCTCACTTTTCCCCTTACAGTACATAAACTAAGGCACAAAACATATAATGCCAGTATGACTCAGTGGTACTGAGGTTGCCTGAGAGAAATGACAATTACCCTGCCTATAACAAAGAGAGGATTCTCTATGAGACACATCTTATTATCCCAGGCAGAGAAAGTTGAGGTGGGAGCCATAGTAATAAAATTCTCTCTAAATCTCTGTCTTTAATTCTCCCACTATCCTGCTATGTGCGATCACGTCTGACTAGGACTAGATATTCATAGCCACAGGCACGGGCAGATTGAACATTTAACCTCTAAAGATGATTTTTCTCGTAAATCCTTCTCTGAGTCATTGTGTGAGAGAGAGAGTCTGCTCAGAAGGTTTTCACCTGGTACTAGTGACTGTGTTAGGGGTCTGTTCAACTGTCATCTGATTAGTCAAACATGTAAATCCCACACTGAGACTTGGATCTTACTAATGAGCTGATAGACTGCCATTTCAAAAAATGTCCAATGGGATGTGAAAAGCAGCATCAAGAATACAGATGGTGCTCCTAAAGTCTTAATTTACTTCAACAGTGGCCATCACTGTGGGGTGCCCTGGAGTCATCTGGAATGTGGCCTCCCTTCTCCTCTTTTTCTCTAGAAACTGTGCTCTTTGTCCAGTGTCCATCCCATTCCTCATTCACCTCTTGTTTCCATCCATTTCCCTTCTGGAACCCTGTACCCCAGTGGGAATACCAATGAGGTGCTGTGGCCCCTAGGTCGGGGAGCGGGGCAGTGAGGGTGAGGCTGGGGGGAGTGGGGCCTCCTGGGTCGGGGAGCGGGGCAGTGAGGGTGAGGCTGGGGGGAGTGGGGCCTCCTGGGTCGGGGAGCGGGGCAGTGAGGGTGAGGCTGAGGGGTGTGGAGATATTTCTGGTTCCCATCCACAGTTAAGGGGGGGACTTCCCAAAGACCTCTTTAGTGTCCACAATCCAACAGGGTGGTCGTTAAGTTGGATTTGGATATCTCACATCAAGCCATAGGGAATTGACAGATTGTAAATGTGGTGGAGGATACAGCATTTCTTCCTTTTTTAACCTGGTCTGTGTAACGGGAGGGTATCCGGAGAAGGTGATGTTTATCAGGGCAGACAACTGGGTCTGTCCACGAAGTGTGATTTGTTTTTGGGCCAGACGGCCTTCTCACACTGGAGAAGACTGTCTACTGTCTGACCTGTCCAGCACTCTCACAACCAACCACATCTTTTTTTATCTTTATTTAACTAGGCAAGTCAGTTAAGAACAAATTCTTATTTTCAATGAAGGCCTAGGAACAGTGGGTTAACTGCCTGTTCAGGGGCAGAATGAGAGATTTGTACCTTGTCAGCTCGGGGGTTTGAACTTGCAACTCTTTCGGTTACTAGCCCAACACTCTAACCACTAGGCTCTATCATGTTCTAACAGATACTCTGGAGTCGTCAGAACCAGCCACGTCTCATGTTCTAACACAGACTCTGGAGTCATCAGAACCAGCCACGTCTCATGTTCTAATAGAGACTCTGGAGTCATCAGAACCAGCCACGTCTCATGTTCAAACACAGACTCTGGAGTCATCAGAACCAGCCACGTCTCATGTTCTAACACAGACTCTGGAGTCATCAGAACCAGCCACGTCTCATGTTCTAACAGACTCTGGAGTCATCAGAACCAGCCACGTCTCATGTTCTAACAGAGACTCTGGAGTCAATCAGAACCAGCCACGTCTCATGTTCTAACAGAGAATCTGGAGTCATCAGAACCAGCCACGTCTCATGTTCTAACAGACTCTGGAGTCATCAGAACCAGCCACGTCTCATGTTCTAACAAACTCTGGAGTCGTCAGAACCAGCCACATCTCATGTTCTAACAGACTCTGGAGTCATCAGAACCAGCCACGTCTCATGTTCTAACAGACTCTGGAATCATCAGAACCAGCCACGTCTCATGTTCTAACAGAGACTCTGGAGTCATCAGAACTAGCCACATCTCATGTTCTAACAGACTCTGGAGTCATCAGAACCAGCCACGTCTCATGTTCTAACAGAGACTCTGGAGTCATCAGAACCAGCCACGTCTCATGTTCTAACAGAGACTCTGGAGTCATCAGAACCAGCCACGTCTCATGTTCTAACAGACTCTGGAGTCGTCAGAACCAGCCACGTCTCATGTTCTAACACAGACTCTGGAGTCATCAGAACCAGCCACGTCTCATGTTCTAACACAGACTCTGAAGTCATCAGAACCAGCCACGTCTCATGTTCTAACAGACTCTGGAGTCGTCAGAACCAGCTACGTCTCATGTTCTAACAGACTCTAGAGTCGTCAGAACTTCCAAGCGCTCTACTCTACTCTACTCTACTCTACTCTACTCTACTCTACTCTACTCTACTCTACTTTACTCTACTCTACTCTACTGTCTGTTTTTTCTGTGTTCCCTTTCCTTTTTCCTATTTCTAGAAATGGGAAATCCAGATAATTTAGCAGATAGGAAGGGAGGGAGCACAGGAAGAATCACAACATGAATCATTTAGTTGAACACATTCCCGGGCGGGGCTGGCTCCATCTTGTGTCATCCGTCTGAATCTGTTTGATCTCTCAAGTCTGACCTCGGCCTGGGGGTGTTGCAGGGAGATATTTGTTTCTCTATGTGTCCAACCCCAGGTGAACCATTTGGGCCTGGCTGTAAAATAAGTCTCCTTTACTTATTCTCACTCTCTTTCATCCAGTGTTGACTTTGGTTGGGAGAGCCAGTGTTGACTTTGGTTGGGAGAGCCAGTGTTGACTTTGGTTGGGAGAGCCAGTGTTGACTTTGGTTGGGAGAACCAGTGCTGTAGGTATGACTGCTGCTGGTTCTGTCATCATGGAGTGTCTCTGTCACAGACTGCTGCTGGTTCTGTCATCATGGAGTGTCTCTGTCACAGACTGCTGCTGGTTCTGTCATCATGGAGTGTCTCTGTCACAGACTGCTGCTGGTTCTGTCATCATGGAGTGTCTCTGTCACAGACTGCTGCTGGTTCTGTCATCATGGAGTGTCTCTGTCACAGACTGCTGTCATCATTGAGTGTCTCTGTCACAGACTGCTGCTGGTTCTGTCATCATGGAGTGTCTCTGTCACAGACTGCTGCTGGTTCTGTCATCATGGAGTGTCTCTGTCACAGACTGCTGTCATCATGGAGTGTCTCTGTCACAGACTGCTGCTGGTTCTGTCATCATGGAGTGTCTCTGTCACAGACTGCTGCTGGTTCTGTCATCATGGAGTGTCTCTGTCACAGACTGCTGTCATCATGGAGTGTCTCTGTCACAGACTGCTGCTGGTTCTGTCATCATGGAGTGTCTCTGTCACAGACTGCTGTCATCATGGAGTGTCTCTGTCACAGACTGCTGCTGGTTCTGCCATCATGGAGTGTCTCTGCTCCCTTAACAGGTGCTGATTCATCACCTTGACCTCTGCACTCCTTAGGACCAGAGGGTAAGGAGGGGGGACCCGAGAGATTGGATCAGACTCTGGATCATTAGGACCAGAGGGTAAGGAGGGGGGACCCGAGAGATTGGATCAGACTCTGGATCATTAGGACCAGAGGGTAAGGAGGGGGGACCCGAGAGATTGGATCAGACTCTGGATCATTAGGACCAGAGGGTAAGGAGGGGGGACCCGAGAGATTGGATCAGACTCTGGATCATTAGGACCAGAGGGTAAGGAGGGGGGACTCGAGAGATTGGATCAGACTCTGGATCATTAGGACCAGAGGGTAAGGAGGGGGGACCCGAGAGATTGGATCAGACTCTGGATCATTAGGACCAGAGGGTAAGGAGGGGGGACCCGAGAGATTGGATCAGACTCTGGATCATTAGGACCAGAGGGTAAGGAGGGGGGACCCGAGAGATTGGATCAGACTCTGGATCATTTAGACCTGAAAAAGGCGTTTAAGTAGATTAAGTAAATGTTTACATAGTAGTTATCAGGAGGAAGAAGAATGTGAATGTGAATCCGTGATTCAAGACATTTAGTATGTTGAAAATGTCATTTCTGGACAATAGACATTGACTTAAATTCCCCAGCATCAGCAGGCTGGCATTTTCTGGCCCAGACCATCTGTTTGTTAATTGCGATGACATTCTGGGGAATAAGCCATAGGCCTGTTGTGAATAATGCCAAATGTCTGCCATTCAGCAGTGCCAGCTTACTAACCCAAGGCTGGTTGGTGAATGGTAGTTACGGCATCGTGTGTCTCTCCCCACAGCCGGATGAAACACACGTCCAATATTAAGTACATCCATGATCCTCTAGGTGTAATTGGATCTGTAATGAAACGGTCTGTCTGCGTCTATACTCTGCTAGAGTTGTGTTGCGTGAAGCAAATCAACATCTCCAAAATCAACTCTTATTTGTCCCCTTTGTGATTTAATAGCAACTTGTGGCCCTTTTGTCCTACCAGCTCAGTGTCCTTGTGGTTAGAGGGTTTTGGCTCCCTGGCCGAGTTATAACGAGACCAAAGATTGGCACTCAGCATTGGTTGTATATTTAGCAGATGCTTTGTGGGTGTAAGGAAATGATTTTGTGATTTAGCTCCAACTGTGCAGTAATACATAACAGTACAAAATAATACACCCAACTCTCCAAAATTCAAGTAAAGGAATTAAATATATAGATTGGGGGTAAGGCCCTGTGGGTAAGGCCCTGGTGGTAAGGCCCTGGGGGTAAGGCCCTGTGGGTAAGGCCCTGGTGGTAAGGCCCTGGGGGTAAGGCCCTGTGGGTAAGGCCCTGGTGGTAAGGCCCTGGGGGTAAGGCCCTGCGATAGACTAGTGTCCTGTCCAGGTGGTGTACTTCTACATCAACCTGTCTCATGCTACAGAAACAGGGGATAGGCTCCTGCTCCTATGGGCTTTTCTGGCTCATACAAGTCAAAGCTACTTACTCATTTACCCACTTACTTTTGTCCTGATGGCTGTAAGGCACTACAAGCAGCATGTATTATCTTTTGAGTCAGCATAACCAAGGTAAAAATCTCCTCACTTCACCGTGGCCCTAGCTGTCCTTCAACAGTTGTGTGAGGCCGCTGTTATTGTTTTGTCATCAGCCCCTGCTCCCCTGACAGATAGGAATGAGGAGCTATAGCCTGGGTCCCGGGACCTTGAGGAAGTCAGGGAGTGGAAAAGGTTGAAGAGCAGACAGACAGACGGAGGCAATGCCTCGTTGACTCATAATAAGCTCATCTTATTCTTCATCAATCATTAAACGCACAACACGACCCCTGCATAATACAACGCTATCCAGAGCTCTCATTCCCACAGCACAGCCACGGAATGACTTTGAACATCAATTCAAACCAAATAAATGTTTTTTTTCACTCTCACAATTGAGGCAGCTAATCTTTCTCGGTGAGTTGTGATTCGGTCGTTGCTTACGTTGTTGTAAACCGCACGGTGTCTTTGGTTAATAATTATTGATCAACACCTGATGTTCATTAATACATGGGCAATAGGAAAACAGGACTATGACTTTCTGAACTCTGAACAGCTCCTCATTCGACCTGCGTGGAGGTCTATATGAATCCCTCCACACTACAGACGTGCTTCAGTCTATACAGCTCCTCATTCGACCTGCGTGGAGGTCTATATGAATCCCTCCACACTACAGACGTGCTTCAGTCTATACAGTAGATTGAATACTGAATAGCTCCTCTTTCGACCTGCGTGGAGGTCTATATGAATCCCTCCACACTACAGACGTGCTTCAGTCTATACAGCTCCTCATTTGACCTGCGTGGAGGTCTATATGAATCCCTCCACACTACAGACGTGCTTCAGTCTATACAGTAGATTGAATACTGAATAGCTCCTCATTCGACCTGTGTGGAGGTCTATATGCATGCCTCCACACATACTAGTCCTGGTACTGTTTCTCGTCCTGGCCCTGGTACTAGTCCTGGTCCTGGTTCTAGTCCGGGCCCTGGTACTAGTCCTGGTCCTGGTACTAGTCCTGGTCCTGGTACTAGTCCTGGTACTAGTCCTGACCCTGTTTCTCTTCCTGGTCCTGGTACTGGTCCTGGTAGTAGTCCTGATCCTGTTTCTCTTCCTGGTCCTGGAACTAGTCCTGGTCCTGGTACTAGTCCTGGTCCTGGTACTAGTCCTGGTCCTAGTACTAGTCCTGGTCCTGTTTCTCTTCCCGGTCCCGGTACTAGTCCTGATCCTGTTTCTCTTCCTGGTCCTGGTACTAGTTCTGGTCCTGTTTCTCTTCCTGGTCCTGGTACTAGTCCTGGTCCTGTTTCTCTTCCTGGTCCTGGTACTAGTCCTGGTCCTAGTACTAGTCCTGATCCTGTTTCTCTTCCCGGTCCCGGTACTAGTCCTGATCCTGTTTCTCTTCCTGGTCCTGGTACTAGTCCTGGTCCTAGTACTAGTCCTGGTCCTGTTTCTCTTCCTGGTACTAGTACTAGTCCTGGTCCTGTTTCTCTTCCTGGTCCTGGTACTAGTCCTGGTCCTGTTTCTCTTCCTGGTACTAGTCCTGGTCCTGGTCCTGGTACTATTCCTGGTCCTGGTACTAGTCCTGGTCCTTGTCCTGGTACTAGTCCTGGTCCTGGTCCTGGTACTAGTCCTGGTCCTGTCTCTCTTCCTGGTACTAGTCCTGGTCCTGGTACTATTCCTGGTCCTGGTACTAGTCCTGGTCCTGTTTCTCTTCCTGGTCCTGGTACTAGTCCTGGTCCTGTTTCTCTTCCTGGTACTAGTCCTGGTCCTGGTCCTGGTACTAGTCCTGGTCCTGGTACTAGTCCTGGTCCTGGTACTATTCCTGGTCCTGGTACTAGTCCTGGTCCTGTTTCTCTTCCTGGTACTAGTCCTGGTCCTGGTCCTGGTACTATTCCTGGTCCTGGTACTAGTCCTGGTCCTGTTTCTCTTCCTGGTCCTGGTACTAGTACTGGTCCTGTTTCTCTTCCTGGTCCTGGTACTAGTCCTGGTCCTGGTCCTGGTACTAGTCCTGGTCCTGGTACTAGTCCTGGTCCTGGTACTTGTCCTGGTCCTGGTACTAGTCCTGGTCCTGTTTCTCTTCCTGGTCCTGGTACTAGTCCTGGTCCTGTGTCTCTTCCTGGTACTAGTCCTGGTCCTGGTCCTGGTACTAGTCCTGGTCCTGGTACTAGTCCTGGTCCTGGTACTATTCCTGGTCCTGGTACTAGTCCTGGTCCTGTTTCTCTTCCTGGTACTAGTCCTGGTCCTGGTCCTGGTACTATTCCTGGTCCTGGTACTAGTCCTGGTCCTGTTTCTCTTCCTGGTCCTGGTACTAGTCCTGGTCCTGTTTCTCTTCCTGGTCCTGGTACTAGTCCTGGTCCTGGTCCTGGTACTAGTCCTGGTCCTAGTCCTGGTCCTGGTACTAGTCCTGGTCCTGGTACTAGTCCTGGTCCTAGTCCTGGTCCTGGTCCTGGTACTATTCCTGGTCCTGGTACTAGTCCTGGTCCTGGTACTAGTCCTGGTACTATTCCTGGTCCTGGTACTAGTACTAGTCCTGGTCCTGTTTCTCTTCCTGGTCCTGGTACTAGTCCTGGTCCTGTTTCTCTTCCTGGTACTAGTCCTGGTCCTGGTCCTGGTACTATTCCTGGTCCTGGTACTAGTCCTGGTCCTGGTACTAGTCCTGGTCCTGGTACTAGTCCTGGTCCTGGTACTAGTCCTGGTCCTAGTCCTGGTCCTGGTCCTAGTCCTGGTCCTGGTCCTGGTACTATTCCTGGTCCTGGTACTAGTCCTGGTCCTGTTTCTCTTCCTGGTACTAGTCCTGGTCCTGGTCCTGGTACTATTCCTGGTCCTGGTACTAGTCCTGGTCCTGTTTCTCTTCCTGGTACTAGTCCTGGTCCTGTTTCTCTTCCTGGTACTATTCCTGGTCCTGGTACTAGTCCTGGTCCTGGTCCTGGTACTATTCCTGGTCCTGGTACTAGTCCTGGTCCTGGTCCTGGTACTATTCCTGGTCCTGGTACTAGTCCTGGTCCTGGTCCTGGTACTATTCCTGGTCCTGGTACAAGTCCTGGTCCTGGTACTAGTCCTGGTCCTGTTTCTCTTCCTGGTCCTGGTACTAGTCCTGGTCCTGGTACTATTCCTGGTCCTGGTACTAGTCCTGGTCCTGGTCCTGGTACTATTCCTGGTCCTGGTACTAGTCCTGGTCCTGGTCCTGGTACTATTCCTGGTCCTGGTACAAGTCCTGGTCCTGGTACTAGTCCTGGTCCTGTTTCTCTTCCTGGTACTAGTCCTGGTCCTGTTTCTCTTCCTGGTACTAGTCCTGGTCCTGGTCCTGGTACTAGTCCTGGTCCTGGTACTAGTCCTGGTCCTGTTTCTCTTCCTGGTCCTGGTACCAGTCCTGGTCCTGGATCTGGGCCCCTACACACTGGTGACAGGGAGGTGGAGAGGGTGTAAACCCTGGTATTATGCTAAAATGTTACAATTTACAGATAGACTGTAGACTGCAGAAAACTGAGGATGTTACAGTGTTATCTGATTTAACTCAATTTTTAAAGGTAGGTCTCAATCCGGTGAGATTTTGGCTTTGTTTCTTTCTTCAAAATGGACACCTTTCAGTCCGATCTCATTCTATTGCCTACACTTAATCAGGCTATCTTTATTCAACTTCTCGTTGAGTCTGGTTTGGTGTCCATGTTGTTTATGTGGGCCAGATTCATGGGGGAATGAAGCATGTTCTGTGTTATTAATTGTCTGTCGAGAGTAATTGCTCACTCTCACTCGCTCGGTCTTTCTATCTCTCAATCTGTCATCTGTCTGTCTGTCTGTCTGTCTGTCTGTCTGTCTGTCTGTCTGTCTGTCTGTCTGTCTGTCTGTCTGTCTGTCTGTACGTATGTCTATATATATGTCTGGGCTCTTAAGATTCTCAGGAGTGTCTCCTGTGTCTGCCTCGACAAAGAGCTGTCTGTGTCCGTTGCTCAGGGAGTCTATCCCTGGAGAGAAAGAAACACAAGACGGAGGCTTTGCATTACAATTATCAGGAGAATATAATCATGTCATCCTGCCTATAAGCCTGCAGTCATGATTGCTCTCTGAATTAAGGCTCGTTTCCCCATAATTTACATGTGGCTTAAGGAACACACAGACACACACACTGTAGTATGCGCACACGTCAATCATTTAGCCTATTGTACTGAAAAGGCAACAGAAATCCAGAGGCTTAAATTGTGGTAAATACTGTATGAATGTTTAATACTCAGAGATAATTACCACATATAGATGAAAATAGCTCATTGAAACTGCCAAAAGAAAGGATTACAGCTCCTTCTCATAATGGTTATTTTCTCCGTACGTTGAAGGTATTCACATACTAGTTCATTTCACCCATGGCTAGTTAGATACAGAAAAGGTGTTTCTCTGAGTTCAGACTGAAGTATGAGCCATTGTTCGATTGAAGATGAATTCGAACACATTTACGCAAGCAATCATAGCGGTATACATTGAGTGTACAAAACATTAGGAACACCTTTCCATAACATAGACCGACCAGGTGAATCCAGGTGAAAGCTATGATCCCTTATTGATGTCATATGTTAGATGAAGGGGAGGAGAAAGGGGAGGAGACAATTGATACATGGAATGTGTATGGGTGCCATTCATAAGGTAAATGGGCAAGGGAAAACATTTAAGTGTCTTTGAACGGGGTTTGGTGGTAGCTGCCGGGCGCACCAATTTGTTTCAAGAACTGCAACGCTGCTGGGTTTTTCAGGCTTAACAGTTTCCCGTGTGTATCAAGAATGGTCCACCACCTAGAGGACATTGAGCCAGCTTACACCCCCCCCCCCCCCTCATTATGTTGCTTGATCAGTGGTTAGGCTGTTAGCTGGCCAAAAGTAGGCTACATAAAAAGTGTAAAATTGTTAGTATAACCATGTGTTAGGGTGGGTTTTCAGTGGATTTATGTCATTTATGCGGTGCAGGAAAGTTTTCAGCAGCAAGAGAGTTTTTGTTTGTGCTTTGTTGTATAATCACAATCATACAACTGTACTTACAGTGCATTTAGAAAGTATTAAGACCCCTTGACTTTTTCCACATGTTGTTACTTTGCAGCCTTATTCTAAAATTGATCAAATTATTTTTCCTCATCAATCTACACACAATACCCCCATGATGTCAAACCAAAAACAGGTTTTTCAGACATAAAAATAAGAAACTGAAATATCACATTTACACAAGTATTCATACCCTTCACGCAATACTTTGTTAAAACTTCTTCAGGATCGGTATCCCTTCCACGGGACGGTTGAGCTAACGTAGGCTAATGCGATTAGCATGATGATGTAAGTAACAAGAACATTTCCCAGGACATAGACATATCTGATATTGGCAGAAAGCTTAACTTCTTGTTAAGCACCTTTGGCAGCGATTACAGCCTCAAGTCTTCTTGGGTATGACACTACAAGTTTGGCACACCTGTATTTGGGGAGATTCTCCCATTCTTCTCTATAGATCCTCTCAAGCTCTGTCAAGTTGAATGGGGAGCGTCGCTACACAGCTATTTTCAGGTCTCTCCGGAGATGTTCGATCGGGTTCAAGTCCAGGCTCTGGCTGGGCCACTCAAGGATATTCAAAGACTTGTCCCGAACCCACTCTTGCATTGTCTTGGCTGTGTGCTTAGGGTTGTTGTCCTGTTGGAAGGTGAACCTTCACCCCAGTCTGTCCTGAGCGCTCTGGAGCAGACTGTCATCAAGGATCTCTCTGTACTTTGCTCCGTTCATCATTCCCTCAATCTCTCAGTCCCTGCCGCTGAAAAAAATCCTCACAGCATGATGCTGCCACCACCATGC
The DNA here is from genome assembly GCF_057628025.1 of Oncorhynchus mykiss. NCBI lineage: Eukaryota > Metazoa > Chordata > Actinopteri > Salmoniformes > Salmonidae > Oncorhynchus > Oncorhynchus mykiss. The sequence goes on along the minus strand of NC_143037.1, from coordinate 70,903,714 downwards.
TTTACCATAGTGATGGTGCCAGGTTTCCTCCAGATGTGACGCTTGTCATTCAGGCCAAAGAGTTCAATCTTGGTTTCATCAGACCAGATAATCTTGTTTCTCATGGTCTGAGAGTCCTTTCGGTAACCTCCAAGTGGGCTGTCATGTGCCTTTTACTGAGGAGTGGCTTCCGTCTGACCGAATGCACTGTATATCCAATAGCATTTGCATGTCAAGTAACACTTAATTTAGTATGCCCTCCTTTAAATGTGAAACCGTTTAAAGATTAGGTCCATACTTTAATTCCAAGACCGCTGATTTTTTTCAATGAAAATGTTACCCACATTGCCTGAAAATATTGAATAATGTGTAGGTAGATCTGATCTTGATGTCTATTAGTGAAATAATTGGATGTTTCTGTTAGGACAACTAGAAGGTACTCACGCTTATTTTTATTTTTGTATATTTTTTTTCCTTTTTCTCCCCAATTTCGTGATTTCGATCTTGTTTCGTCGCTGCAACTACCCAACAGGCTCGGGAGAGGTGAAGATTGACTCATTCTTAACACCCGCTCGCTTAACCCAGAAGCCAGCCCCACCAACTTGTCAGAGGAAACACCGTTCAACTGACAGCCGCAGTCAGCCTGCAGGTGCCCGGCTCGCCACAAGGAGTCAATAAAGCACAATGGGCCAAGTAAAGCCCCCCCCGGCCAAACCCTCCCCAGGCTGTAGTGACGCCGCAACACTGCGATGCAGTGTCTTAGACCGCTGCGCCACTCGGGATGCCCTACGCCTGTCTAGCACTGACTGCTCATAGTGAGGAAAAGTTTTAATGTAACTGTTATTTGTTGTTGTTTCACCCTCCGGCCTTAAGATACACTGCACCGGACAAGAGCGACTGTCAATGTAAGGTATTATCTCAGTACAGTATGTGTGCATTCTGAAGTCATCTGACCCCAACACACTAAAACCTTCATCAGAACAAGGGCTCCTTGGTAACCTTTTACATGTTTATCCACGTGATGCATTACCCTGCTGTCCTAATTAGCAAGGCTGCAAGTTCTGTTCTCTTTTGTGTTGTCGTGCAGGCAAGCAGCGTGTGGTGTGCTACGTTAAAAAGCAGGCGTTCATCTGAGGTCTAGCTCCAGCAGTCTCTGACCACAGGGGGTCCTAATACCCATATTCATCTGACTAATGCTACTCTCTATGGGGGAGTAATTGTCTCTTTATCTTTCAGTGGGATAATTAACTTAGAAAGTTAAAAAGAGGGTGTAGAAAAACCTGGTGGGGCTTTTTGTGTGTGTGTGTGTGTGCATTTGTATTTTTTATGGATCCCCATTAGTTCCTGCCAAGGCAGCAGCTACTCTTCCTGGGGTCCAGCAAAAATGAAGGCAGTAAATTACATTATAATACAAATGTTAAACATTAAAATACATTTTTAAACAGATTTCACAATACATTAGGTGTGTGTCCTCAGGCCACCAATCTACTACTATACACAGTCCAGATGTACGTGTGTGTATAGTGTGTGTGTGTGTGTGTGTGTGTGTGTTTGTCCCCGCTGTTCAGTAAGGTGTATTGTTATCTTAGCTACCATTGCAGCAATATATTTTGAACATAACAGTTTCCTCAACTTGTTCAATTTCCACATTATTTCTTACAGGATTTAGTTGAGGTTTAGAGTTCAGTGGATACTTTGTCCTATATACAATGCTTCAAGTTTTTGAAATATTTAGGACTATTACTTCATACCACCCATTATGAAACCTACCTCAGCTCTTTGTTAAGCGTTTTGAGTGATTTCACTCGCTGTGGTAGCTGACGTGTATAGTGTTGAGTCATCCACAGACATAGATACACAGGCTTTACTCAGAGCCAGTGGCAGCTCATTAATGAGGATTGAAAAAAGTAAAGGCCTAGACAGCTGCCCTGGGGAATTCCTGATTCTACCTGGATTATGTTGGAGAAGCTTCCAATAAAGAACACCCTCTGTGTTCTGTTAGACAGGTAACTCTCAATCCACAATCTAGCAGGGGATGTAAAAGCCATAACAAATGCAAGTGAACAAAAAAGGGTATGGCATTATCATACATCTACATACTGTAAGTAAGCAGAAGCTGCCTCAGTGTTGAACATGTAATTGTATCGTACATTCATTTGACATTGTGGCTAGAATATGTGTTAGCACACACCTGTCTCTGTTGATTTATGCTACCTAACATAACGAATGTCGTCGGGAGAAGGAGAAGAGGACCAAGGTGCAGTGTGGTAAGTATTCATAATACATTTAATATATACAAACACTTGAACAAAAAAACAACAAACAAACAGTTCTGCAAGGTGCAAATACACAAAACAGAAAACAACTACCCACAAAACCCATGTGGGCAAGAGCTACCTAAGTATGGTTCTCAATCAGAGATAACGACAGACAGCTGTCCTTGATTGAGAGCCATACCCGGCCAAAACCAACGACATACAAAAACATAGAAAAAATAACATAGAATGCCCACCTTAGTCACACCCTGGCCTAACCAAAATAGAGAATAAAAGCCTCTAAGGCCAGGGAGTGACAACAATTCTTTACTCTCTCCTGGAGCATTCAAAATTCATTCTTTCCTCTTCAGCTGTGTGCACTTCTGAAAACTCTTCTTTACTTCTGGAAAAGGCCCCACAGGATGGGGACTAGAACATGTTACCTTCTTGTGTCTCTCTGCCTCTGAGTGAAGAAACACCAGCAGTAGCCATGTTTCCAAGGACATTTCATTAATGCTGTTAGATTTATACATGGGAATGACACCTACAGGCTTCACAACAGCAAACAAACACCGTGCTATTAGTACAGACTGTAGACATATCTAGCTCTAGAGATTCAATACAATGTGATGGGACAGAGGAACAAGCAATTATTTGAAAAGGACGTGTAGAGATGTTTAGGGGGTGTAGGAGGGAGGAAGAGACAGTGAAGGACGTGTAGAGATGTTTAGGGGGTGTAGGAGGGAGGAAGAGACAGTGAAGGACGTGTAGAGATGTTTAGGGGTGTAGGAGGGAGGAAGAGACAGTGAAGGACGTGTAGAGATGTTTAGGGGGTGTAGGAGGGAGGAAGAGACAGTGAAGGACGTGTAGAGATGTTTAGGGGGTGTAGGAGGGAGGAAGAGACAGAGAGGGACGTGTAGAGATGTTTAGGGGGTGTAGGAGGGAGGAAGAGACAGTGAAGGACGTGTAGAGATGTTTAGGGGGTGTAGGAGGGAGGAAGAGACAGTGAAGGACGTGTAGAGATGTTTAGAGGGTGTAGTGGGAGGAAGAGACAGAGGGACATGTAGAGATGTTTAGGGATGTATTGGGAGGAAGAGACAGAGGGACGTGTAGAGATGTTTAGGGGATGTAGTGGGAGGAAGAGACGGAGAGGGACGTCTAGAGATGTTTAGGGGGTGTAGTGGGAGGAAGAGACAGAGAGGGACGTGTAGAGATGTTTAGGGGGTGTAGGAGGGAGGAAGAGACAGTGAAGGACGTGTAGAGATGTTTAGGGGGTGTAGGAGGGAGGAAGAGACGGAGAGGGACGTGTAGAGATGTTTAGGGGGTGTATTGGGAGGAAGAGACAGAGGGACGTGTAGAGATGTTTAGGGGGTGTAGGAGGGAGGAAGAGACAGTGAAGGACGTGCAGAGATGTTTAGGGGGTGTATTGGGAGGAAGAGACAGAGGCATAGCCATGGGAAGTAGGGATGCTACAGCACCTCCTGCTAAACAAAAAAATAGTATTTGTTTTTATAAAAATGTTCCACCAAATTAGAGCACTATGCCTTTATTACTCCTGTATGACAGAAATTCTCAACAGCTTCCTGTTTACCCCACCACAGCTTCCTGTTTACTCCACCACAGCTCCCTGTTTACTCCACCACAGCATTCTGTTTACTCCACCACAGCTTCCTGTTTACTCCACCACAGCATTCTGTTTAGTCCACCACAGCTTCCTGTTTACTCCACCACAGCTTCCTGTTTACCCCACCACAGCTTTCTGTTTAGTCCACCACAGCTTCCTGTTTAGTCCACCACAGCTTCCTGTTTAGTCCACCACAGCTTTCTGTTTAGTCCACCACAGCTTCCTGTTTACCCCACCACAGCTTCCTGTTTACTCCACTACAGCTTCTGTTTAGTCCACCACAGCTTCCTGTTTAGTCCACCACAGCTTCCTGTTTAGTCCACCACCGCTTTCTGTTTAGTCCACCACAGCTTTCTGTCTAGTCCACCACAGCTTCCTGTTTAGTCCACCACAGCTTTCTGTTTCCTCCACCACAGCTTTCTGTCTAGTCCACCACAGCTTTCTGTTTCCTCCACCACAGCTTTCTGTTTCCTCCACCACAGCTTCCTGTTTACCCCACCACAGCTTCTTGTTTACCCCACCACAGCTTCCTGTTTAGTCCACCACAGCTTTCTGTTTCCTCCACCACAGCTTTCTGTCTAGTCCACCACAGCTTTCTGTCTAGTCCACCACAGCTTTCTGTTTCCTCCACCACAGCTTCCTGTTTAGTCCACCACAGCTTTCTGTTTACCCCACCACAGCTTCCTGTTTACCCCACCACAGCTTCCTGTTTAGTCCACCACAGCTTCCTGTTTAGTCCACCACAGCTTCCTGTTTAGTCCACCACAGCTTTTATTGTTGCAGGTTTTGATGGATAGGGGCAGATAGCCATAGCCAATAGAGTATCATGTCTCTCCCCCTGTTTTGATTGAGGGCACGCATGGCCGTAAAGCTGTGGGACGAGTGAACGAGCATGAATGAATGAGCATGAGTGAAGGAGCCTGTGTGAATTGCCTCTTTCTCTCTCTGCAGGGTTGGATCGGTTATTTTTGATGGGCAGCTCATATATTGTACGCTCCGTCCAGATCAATTGCTTCTCTGCGTGAACTCATGAACTTCATTTCTTATTTTCGAAAGGTCCATTTTGTAGCTCTGCAAAGGGCATTGCTTCGTGGAATCGATTTTGTTCAACAATTTGAGTGAGCTGCACTTGCGTGTTCTTGATAAGCATTTTTCTTTGTATTGATTAGGTTTACTACACTTCATTGTTCTCTGAAAATATCTTCCACTTTCTGTCATCTTGCAGCATGAGCTCACAAAGTCTCGTTGGGACAGTCTTAACCTTATAATTCAGGCACTTTATGCACAGAGTATTTCAATGCTGTGGCTTGCTCATTGATTGACGTGAGCTTTCTCAGCAGGGTGAGCCATGAAAAAAGTGATGCATTGTTTTGTTGTTGTTCAAATAAATAAAATAAATAAATAAACATTGCTTTTTGAAAAAAATTCAAGTTGCCAAACATCATCTGACCTTGTGGCCTGTTCTCACTCAACCTGTGAATTAATAATTATATCTTATTGGTCTCATAGGGAGTACTGACTACAGTTTTATCATTGGGGTTTGTCATAAGCACACAATTAAATTATAGACTTAAACCACTAACGATATTGCAGTCCTCTAACCTTATAGTCAATGACCCTTCAACAGAGGATCACATCAACTATTGATCTTTTTTTGTAATGCAGGTTTACATCCAATATTGTCGTGCACAAAATGACCTTCTGTCGGTGTTGAAATGAATTAACATTGTGTGCTTTACAGGTGGGAGTTTACATCATACAGTACTGATGAACAGCAGTCAAGGAGATTTAGATACTTAGCCCGCCATATGAGCAGCTAATTCACCCCGCTGAGCAGAAGGTAATTCAGTGAGGGAAGCACGTGTGCCATTCAGCCTGAGTAAACCCAAATGAACTGTCTTTTTTAGATTGTATTTTTTATTTCCAGTAGGCATGTGAAAGATGGCAATTCACACATTTCCTCAACATGTGTAATATTCCTCCATTGTGCCTATAGACTTTCTTTTAACATCCTTACCGACGTGGTTTCCATCCAGTGGTGTAAAGTACTTAAGTAAAAATACTTAAAATGATGTCTGAGTGCTGTAGTGTTCCCCTGGCTATCTGTAAATGATGTCTGAGTGTTGGAGTGTTCCCCTGGCTATCTGTAAATGATGTCTGAGTGCTGTAGTGTTCCCCTGGCTATCTGTAAATGATGTCTGAGTGTTGGAGTGTGCCCCTGGCTGTCTGTAAATGATGTCTGAGTGTTGGAGTGTTCCCCTGGCTATCTGTAAATGATGTCTGAGTGCTGTAGTGTTCCCCTGGCTATCTGTAAATGATGTCTGAGTGTTGGAGTGTTCCCCTGGCTGTCTGTAAATGATGTCTGAGTGTTGGAGTGTTCCCCTGGCTGTCTGTAAATGATGTCTGAGTGTTGGAGTGTTCCCCTGGCTATCTGTAAATGATGTCTGAGTGTTGGAGTGTTCCCCTGGCTATCTGTAAATGATGTCTGAGTGCTGTAGTGTTCCCCTGGCTATCTGTAAATGATGTCTGAGTGTTGGAGTGTTCCCCTGGCTATCTGTAAATGATGTCTGAGTGCTGTAGTGTTCCCCTGGCTATCTGTAAATGATGTCTGAGTGTTGGATTGTTCCCCTGGCTATCTGTAAATGATGTCTGAGTGTTGGAGTGTTCCCCTGGCTATCTGTAAATGATGTCTGAGTGTTGGAGTGTTCCCCTGGCTATCTGTAAATGCTGTCTGAGTGTTGGAGTGTTCCCCTGGCTATCTGTAAATTATGTCTGAGTGTTGGAGTGTGCCCCTGGCTATCTGTAAATGATGTCTGAGTGTTGGAGTGTTCCCCTGGCTATCTGTAAATGATGTCTGAGTTTTGGAGTGTGCCCCTGGCTATCCGTAAATAAATAAATAAAATTAAAATTGTGCCATCTGGTTTGCTTAACATAGGGAATTTGAAGTGATTTATACTTTTACTTTTGATATTTAAGTATATACTATAAAAAAAAAGACTTTTAGACTTTTACTCAAGTCAAGTAGTATTTTACTGGGTCACTTTTACTTAACCCTTGTGTTGTCGTAAGGGTAAAAAATGACCCGCCACTATGTATAACAGCAGAGAAAACTCTCTAAATGATATTTTTTACAGGTATATTCTATATTCTATACAGGTGCTATCTCTTGCTATTTGTTTTTTTTTTGCACCTATGCAGTACCTTGAGCAATAATAATAATAAACCTCAAACAATTCTGACAGGTGTGTTGTAATAAAAACGAGTGGTGTCGACTGATTAAACGCAGTCTTTCTGCATTGTGAAGAGGGAAAACCCAGATATTCACAACGTTTGTGATGAATGACAGGTTGTTTCTTCATGGAAAATACATCAGGGGTTTAAAATTCAATTCATCTGCTTTATTTTAGGGGTTCATTTTTGACCCTGAGGACAAGGGGAGTCTACAGGATGTTAAGACTACACAAGGGTTAAGGCATTTTCTATATCTTTCTTTTTAATCAAGTAAGACAATAGGGTACTTTCTCCCCCCACTGTTTCCATCTACAATCCATCAAGGTTGGGTAGGTGAGGAGCAGCAGCATCGTAGCGAGGCGAAGCTGGTTGGATATCCCACCTGTGGGTTCAGCCATACAGACGTTGTTACTGTGACCATCAGACTGCAGCATAGGCCTGCATATAGTGAGTCGATGGTGTTCTCAACGTTGAGCCTAGTTCACTCTTTTTGTAAATCTGTGATGCGTCATCAAGGTGCATGCACCGTGCCCCTGTATGATAGCCTATCCTTTCAAAGTATTTCATTTTTACAACCTCAGCGCAATATCTCAGACCAGTTTTTGGGGGAATGAAAATAAATGAAACTGGGCTCTGGGCTACTCTTTCTCTAGTTAAACTTTACGGTCCCAAGTTACCAAGTCAAACTCTTTTCATCTTTCCTCATCCTCTTGCAGTTCTAAGCTACCTTTCTGATATTGATATCATCTGTACTCCTTGTAGAGTTCATTAAGCAATGCTAGTGGTCATTCTTTTCATTATGTAAAGGTATTGGTATTTTAAATTTGTTCAATCTATCTATTATTTAATGGCCATTGAGGACAGTGATTGGTGCCTGTCTATCCAGTATGTTGGCTCATCAAACACTCCTTCCAGCTGTAGTAGCAGTAGGCTCCAGTACGCTGGCTCATCAAACACTCCTTCCAGCTGTAGTAGCAGTAGGCTCCAGTACGCTGGCTCATCAAACACTCCTTCCAGCTGTAGTAGCAGTAGGCTCCAGTACGCTGGCTCATCAAACACTCCTTCCAGCTGTAGTAGCTGTAGGCTCCAGTACGTTGGCTCATCAAACACTCCTTCCAGCTGTAGTAGCAGTAGGCTCCAGTACACTCCTTCCAGCTGTAGTAGCAGTAGGCTCCAGTACACTCCTTCCAGCTGTAGTAGCAGTAGGCTCCAGTACACTCCTTCCAGCTGTAGTAGCAGTAGGCTCCAGTACACTCCTTCCAGCTGTAGTAGCAGTAGGCTCCAGTACACTCCTTCCAGCTGTAGTAGCAGTAGGCTCCAGTACACTCCTTCCAGCTGTAGTAGCAGTAGGCTCCAGTACACTCCTTCCAGCTGTAGTAGCAGTAGGCTCCAGTACACTCCTTCCAGCTGTAGTAGCAGTAGGCTCCAGTACACTCCTTCCAGCTGTAGTAGCAGTAGGCTCCAGTACACTCCTTCCAGCTGTAGTAGCAGTAGGCTCCAGTACACTCCTTCCAGCTGTAGTAGCAGTAGGCTCCAGTACACTCCTTCCAGCTGTAGTAGCAGTAGGCTCCAGTACACTCCTTCCAGCTGTAGTAGCAGTAGGCTCCAGTACACTCCTTCCAGCTGTAGTAGCAGTAGGCTCCAGTACACTCCTTCCAGCTGTAGTAGCAGTAGGCTCCAGTACACTCCTTCCAGCTGTAGTAGCAGTAGGCTCCAGTACACTCCTTCCAGCTGTAGTAGCAGTAGGCTCCAGTACACTCCTTCCAGCTGTAGTAGCAGTAGGCTCCAGTACACTCCTTCCAGCTGTAGTAGCAGTAGGCTCCAGTACACTCCTTCCAGCTGTAGTAGCAGTAGGCTCCAGTACACTCCTTCCAGCTGTAGTAGCAGTAGGCTCCAGTACACTCCTTCCAGCTGTAGTAGCAGTAGGCTCCAGTACACTCCTTCCAGCTGTAGTAGCAGTAGGCTCCAGTACACTCCTTCCAGCTGTAGTAGCAGTAGGCTCCAGTACACTCCTTCCAGCTGTAGTAGCAGTAGGCTCCAGTACACTCCTTCCAGCTGTAGTAGCAGTAGGCTCCAGTACACTCCTTCCAGCTGTAGTAGCAGTAGGCTCCAGTACACTCCTTCCAGCTGTAGTAGCAGTAGGCTCCAGTACACTCCTTCCAGCTGTAGTAGCAGTAGGCTCCAGTACACTCCTTCCAGCTGTAGTAGCAGTAGGCTCCAGTACACTCCTTCCAGCTGTAGTAGCAGTAGGCTCCAGTACACTCCTTCCAGCTGCAGTAGCAGTAGGCTCCAGTACACTCCTTCCAGCTGCAGTAGCAGTAGGCTCCAGTACACTCCTTCCAGCTGCAGTAGCAGTAGGCTCCAGTACACTCCTTCCAGCTGCAGTAGCAGTAGGCTCCAGTACAATCCTTCCAGCTGCAGTAGCAGTAGGCTCCAGTACACTCCTTCCAGCTGTAGTAGCAGTAGGCTCCAGTACACTCCTTCCAGCTGTAGTAGCAGTAGGCTCCAGTACACTCCTTCCAGCTGTAGTAGCAGTAGGCTCCAGTACACTCCTTCCAGCTGTAGTAGCAGTAGGCTCCAGTACACTCCTTCCAGCTGTAGTAGCAGTAGGCTCCAGTACACTCCTTCCAGCTGTAGTAGCAGTAGGCTCCAGTACACTCCTTCCAGCTGTAGTAGCAGTAGGCTCCAGTACACTCCTTCCAGCTGTAGTAGCAGTAGGCTCCAGTACACTCCTTCCAGCTGTAGTAGCAGTAGGCTCCAGTACACTCCTTCCAGCTGTAGTAGCAGTAGGCTCCAGTACACTCCTTCCAGCTGTAGTAGCAGTAGGCTCCAGTACACTCCTTCCAGCTGTAGTAGCAGTAGGCTCCAGTACACTCCTTCCAGCTGTAGTAGCAGTAGGCTCCAGTACACTCCTTCCAGCTGTAGTAGCAGTAGGCTCCAGTACACTCCTTCCAGCTGTAGTAGCAGTAGGATCCAGTACACTCCTTCCAGCTGTAGTAGCAGTAGGCTCCAGTACACTCCTTCCAGCTGTAGTAGCAGTAGGCTCCAGTACACTCCTTCCAGCTGTAGTAGCAGTAGGCTCCAGTACACTCCTTCCAGCTGTAGTAGCAGTAGGCTCCAGTACACTCCTTCCAGCTGTAGTAGCAGTAGGCTCCAGTACACTCCTTCCAGCTGTAGTAGCAGTAGGCTCCAGTACACTCCTTCCAGCTGTAGTAGCAGTAGGCTCCAGTACACTCCTTCCAGCTGTAGTAGCAGTAGGCTCCAGTACACTCCTTCCAGCTGTAGTAGCAGTAGGCTCCAGTACACTCCTTCCAGCTGTAGTAGCAGTAGGCTCCAGTACACTCCTTCCAGCTGTAGTAGCAGTAGGCTCCAGTACACTCCTTCCAGCTGTAGTAGCAGTAGGCTCCAGTACACTCCTTCCAGCTGTAGTAGCAGTAGGCTCCAGTACACATCCCCAACGGCCCAGTTAAATATTAGCTTTTCCGCTGTTTTATTTAGAAGAGTAGAGGGACGTTCTTATCACTGAAATGTTAAGTCTCTCCTCCTCTGTCCCGGGGTATGTTAATCAGTGGTAGCGTGGCTTCTAATTCAAACACGTACCAGAGGGTGATGTCTGGCTGGCTGCTGAGGCAGGGTTTTTGTTGCTAACCTTTCTCTCTGTCTGGACACATTCCCATCCAGAGGTTTGTTTCCGCTGCCCCTGTCACTCGCCTATATTTGTCCTCTGTGATTCATAGCCTGTGTGTGTGTTTTGTGTGTGTGTTTTGTGTGTGTGTGTGTGTGTTTTGTGTGTGTGTGTGTATGTGTGTGACAGTGGAGGCTGCTGAGGGGAGGACGGCTCGTAATAATGGCTGGAACAGAATAGATGGAATAGCATGTGTTTGATGTATTTGATACCATTCCACTGATTCTGCTCCAGCCATTACCACAAGCCCGTCCTCCCCAATTATGGATGACACCAACCTCCTGTGGTGTGTATTTGTGGGTGTGTGTGGTTGTGTGTGTGTGGTTATGTGTGTGTGTTCGGTGGCGCCGGTGAGCAGTAGGTTTCACACATCCCTATGGCTACACACTGAGTGCAGTAGGTTTCACACATCCCCATGGCTACACACTAAGTGCAGTAGGTTTCACACATCCCCATGGCTACACACTAAGTGCAGTAGGTTTCACACATCCCCATGGCTACACACTGAGTGCAGTAGGTTTCACACATCCCCATGGCTACACACTGAGTGCAGTAGGTTTCACACATCCCCATGGCTACACACTGAGTGCAGTAGGTTTCACACATCCCCATGGCTACACACTGAGTGCAGTAGGTTTCACACATCCCCATGGCTACACACTGAGTGCAGTAGGTTTCACACATCCCCATGGCTACACACTGAGTGCAGTAGGTTTCACACATCCCCATGGCTACACACTGAGTGCAGTAGGTTTCACACATCCCCATGGCTACACACTGAGTGCAGTAGGTTTCACACATCCCCATGGCTACACACTGAGTGCAGTAGGTTTCACACATCCCCATGGCTTCACACTGAGTGCAGTAGGTTTCACACATCCCCATGGCTACACACTAAGTGCAGTAGGTTTCACACATTCCCATGGCTACACACTGAGTGCAGTAGGTTTCACACATCCCCATGGCTACACACTGAGTGCAGTAGGTTTCACACATCCCCATAGCTACACACTGAGTGCAGTAGGTTTCACACATCCCCATGGCTACACACTGAGTGCAGTAGGTTTCACACATCCCCATGGCTACACACTAAGTGCAGTAGGTTTCAGCCTCTGTCAGTCCCCGAATTGTAACTTCCATTAATCCCATAGTTACTGTCAGTCTCTGTCAGTATTGTAACTTCCATTAATCTCATAGTTACTGTCAGTCTCTGTCAGTATTGTAACTTCCATTAATCTCATAGTTACTGTCAGTCTCTTTCAGTATTGTAACTTCCATTAATCACATAGTTACTGTCAGTCTCTTTCAGTATTGTAACTTCCATTAATCTCATAGTTACTGTCAGTCTCTTTCAGTATTGTAACTTCCACTAATCTCATAGTTACTGTCAGTCTCTGTCAGTCTCTTTCAGTATTGTAACTTCCATTAATCCCATAGTTACTGTCAGTCTCTGTCACTATTGTAACTTCCATTAATCCCATAGTTACTGTCAGTCTCTGTCACTATTGTAACTTCCATTAATCTCATAGTTACTGTCAGCCGTCAGTCTCTTCCAAGTATAACATGGTGCATTCTCATTCATTTTGCTGCATGCTTGCTGCTTTTGTTATTATGTCAATAGGCAAGCAGAGGCAGTACTTGTCCTCTTTCTCAGTTAGCATGAAAGATAAGGGTCAGTATTGGAATTCCCCATAATAAATGTTCCATATCTATAATAACCACATTTCCTTTTTAAAATCATTTTAAGAGGAGTCGTTATGGTTGAACGCACCACAGCCTGTCCAGCCTTTTCTGTTTCTTTTCACATTTTATTCATTTGAGTGTGTGTGTGTGTGTGTGTGTGTGTGTGTGTGTGTGTGTGTGTGTGTGTGTGTGTGTGTGTGTGTGTGTGTGTGTGTGTGTGTGTCTGTGTGCCTGTGTGTGTGTGTGTGTGTGCCTACTTGACTTTTTGAATAAGAGGTTTTAAGACTAAATACATTTGTATTTCAGAGTACAACATTGATGGATGTGTGAGTCTTTGCCAGAAACCTACTCAATATTAATAATGGGATACTTAGGCATTTTGGCAATGAAACCCTTTATCTACTGACCCATAGTCAGATGAAGCCCTTTATCTACTGACCCAGAGTCAGATGAAGCCCTTTATCTACTGACCCAGAGTCAGATGAAGCATTTTATCTACAAGGGTTTCATCTGACTCTGGGTCAAGTAGATAAAGGGCCTCATCTGACTCTGGGTCAGTAGATAAGGGGCCTCATCTGACTCTGGGTCAGTAGATAAAGGGCCTCATCTGACTCTGGGTCAGTAGATAAAGGGCTTCATCTGACTCTGGGGATGTAGATAAATGGCCTCGTTGCCAACATCCTGATGTATCCCTTTAAAGCTGGAAACTGCCAGGGAACTCACGATACAATATTATCAAAATACTTAGGTGCCGATATGCTATGTATTGCGACTCTCACGATTCTATGTGTATTGCAATTTGATACTGTGATTTTATTGCGATCCGATTTTCCGAATATATTGCTCTCCGTATGTCTGCTGCAGTGGAACGAGAGAGAGCCATGAGAAAATGAGTTTTGATCAGTCATGGAAATAAAAGTGCTGAGAACAACTCCTATTTGAAAGGAGGGGGTGGCAAAGGAAGGGGGAGCAGGGTAAGATGTGACTGCAGTCTCCCATGGCTCAGTAAATACAGACTGGACCCACCTCCCTCAAGGATTCCAGCATGCCAATGACCGAGCTCTCTCTTTGTGTATCTTACCAGTCTCTTTCTCTCTCTCTCTCTCTCTCTCTCTGTGTCTCTCTTTCTGTCTCTCTCTCTCTCTCTCTCTCTCTCTCTCTCTCTCTCTCGCTCTCTCTCTCTCTGTGTGTCTCTCTTTCGATCTCTCTCTCTCTCTCTCTCTCTCTCTCTCTCTCTCTCTCCCAGCCGCATGGATTTAGTGGCACACCTTACTAGGGTTGTGGAGAGGTCTTGTGAAAATCTGGCCCCACTTACACACCGATAACATCTTTATTTCACTGCCATCCCACTGGAAGACTGTGCCTCCTAATGAACACATTTAAGCAGCTTTCTGGAGCCTTATAAAAGGAAAAGGTCAGAAAGCCTTCGGAGGGTCCAGTTGGTGTACGGTCCTTTTTATTTTAGTCGTAACTAATGTCTGGGGCCGTCCGGCCCTGCAATCACGAAGCCTGATATGCCAGCAGTGAGTCTTTGCATCCCTGTGATACGTGTGGTTATAGTCAGCCTGTGAAAGGCCTGACTTCACATTTAAGCTCCCTGACAAGTGGTTTTATCAATTTGTTCTACAACACCATGGTCACTTAGACACGCTCTGACAGAACAGAACCAGGGTAGAAAGGGTAAGGAAGATAGAGTCCTTTACACACACTCTCTCTCTCACGCCTGCTCCAGCTCCCCCTCTCTGGCACTCGAGGGCGCCAGGCGGCCCATCATTACGCACACCTGTCACCATCGTTACGCACATCAGCCCTTCATTGGACGCACCTGGACTCCATCACTTGTTGATTGCCTCTCCTATATCTGTCTATTCCTCAGTTTAATCGCCGTGTCAGCATTAATGTTGTTTTGTTCCCCTTGTCCAGACACTGTCCTTGTGTTGTTTCATTATGTATCATGTTTCATTCATGGTTATTTATTAAATATTCACTCCCTGTTCTTGTTTCTCGTCTCCCAGCATCTGATCTGTTCTGCTCTCTCCCAGCATCTGTTCTGTTCTGCTCTCTCCCAGCATCTGTTCTGTTCTGCTCTCTCCCAGCATCTGTTCTGTTCTGCTCTCTCCCAGCATCTGATCTGTTCTGCTCTCTCCCAGCATCTGTTCTGTTCTGCTCTTTCCCAGCATCTGTTCTGTTCTGCTCTCTCCCAGCATCTGTTCTGTTCTGCTCTCTCCCAGCATCTGTTCTGTTCTGCTCTCTCCCAGCATCTGATCTGTTCTGCTCTCTCCCAGCATCTGTTCTGTTCTGCTCTCTCCCAGCATCTGTTCTGTTCTGCTCTCTCCCAGCATCTGTTCTGTTCTGCTCTCTCCCAGCATCTGATCTGTTCTGCTCTCTCCCAGCATCTGTTCTGTTATGCTCTCTCCCAGCATCTGATCTGTTCTGCTCTCTCCCAGCATCTGTTCATTTCTGCTCTCTCCAAGCATCTGTTCTGTTCTGCTCTCTCCCAGCATCTGATCTGTTCTGCTCTCTCCCAGCATCTGTTCTGTTCTGCTCTCTCCTAGCATCTGATCTGTTCTGCTCTCTCCCAGCATCTGTTCTGTTCTGCTCTCTCCCAGCATCTGTTCTGTTCTGCTCTCTCCCAGCATTTGTTCTGTTCTGCTCTCTCCCAGCATCTGTTCTGTTCTCTCCCAGCATCTGTTCTGTTCTGCTCTCGCCCAGCATCTGTTCTGTTCTGCTCTCTCCCAGCATCTGATCTGTTCTGCTCTCTCCCAGCATCTGATCTGTTCTGCTCTCTCCTAGCATCTGATCTGTTATGCTCTCTCCCAGCATCTGTTCTGTTCTGCTCTCTCCCAGCATCTGATCTCTCTCTCTTTCTCTCTCTCTCTCTCTCTCTCTCTCTCTTTCTCTCTCTCTCTCTCTCTCTCTCTCTCTCATAATTTAGGAGAGTTACCTTCACTTTCTTGCGCACTATGGGGGGACTATGGTGGTCTGTTTGAGACTTAGGTATTACAGACTCGGTCAGGGAGAGGTTGAAAATGTCAGTGAAGACACTTGCCAGTTTGTCCACCCATGTTTTGAGTATATGTCCTGGTAATCCGTCTGGCCCTGCGGCTTTGTGAATGTTGACCTGTTTAAAGGTCTTGCTCACATCGGCTACAGAGAGCGTAATCACACAGTCGTCCGGAACAGCTGCTGTTCTCATGCATGCTTCAGTGTTGCTTGCCTCGAAGCGATCATAAAAGGCATTTAGCTCTTCTGGTAGGCTTGCGTCACTGGGCATCTCGCCACTGGGTTTCCCTTTGTAGTCCGTAATAGTTTGTAAGCCCAGCCACATTCGAGGAGGGTCAGAGCCGGTGTAGTAGGATCAATTTGTTCTACAACACTATGGTCACTTAGACACACTCTGACAGAACAGAACCAGGGTAAAAAGGGTAAGGAAGATTGACTCCTTTACTCTCTCTCTCGCTCATTCTATCTACTCCCTCTCTCTTTCGCTCTCTCTCTCTCTGACATTTGGAATCTGTAGCAGGCCAGTCGTTCTTTACCACAGATCGCACAAACTGCTTGTAAAGCATTCATCGCAGGAGGACGACTGATCCATTTGGGAATGATGCCGAAAAAATGGAGACATTTTGAGTGCAGTTCTTATGTTGCACTCTGATACATAACATACCGTAATGATCCACTATGTGTATGTAGGGCGGCCAGGGGCTAGGCATGTGGCAGTTGCTGCTGTGTTTAAGGTACGTACATGCTGGGCACTTGCACTGCAGATTTAGTCCATTTAAGTGCAGATGTTTTAGCTTCTGTACACTACTTGTTGGGCTAATGGATTTTGCTGACGCACATACCAGAGTGTTTATGGGGTCAGAGGGAGGTCTGGGTATTTCTGTATTAGGCAGGCGGTGTGGTTAATGGAGCCCTTCCTGTTTTAGGCAGGCGGTGTGGTTAATGTAGCCCTTCCTGTTTTAGGCAGGCGGTGTGGTTACTGGAGCCCTTCCTGTATTAGGCAGGCAGTGTGGTTATGGAGCCCTTCCTGTATTAGGCAGGCCGTGTGGTTAAAATTCTAAGGGCTAGGCGTACAGTCAGCAGGACACCTGTCGACAACATCCGGTGAAATTGGAGCAATTGAAATAAATAATCGTAATATTAAACATTTATGAACATACAAGTATCTTATATCGGTTAATAGCTTAAATTCCTGTTAATCTAACTGCACTGTCTGATTTACAATAGGCTTTACAGCGAAAGCATACCATGCGATTGTTTGAGGACGGCGCCCAACATCAACATATTTTTCAACCTGCACAGGCTTCATAAAATCACAAATAGCGATTAAATAATCACTTACTTTGTCACGCCCTGACCATAGTTTACTTTGTATTTTCTATGTTTTGATTGGTCAGGGTGTGATCTGAGTGGGTATTCTATGTTTCATGTCTTGTTTGTCTATTTCTATGTTCAGCCTGGTGTTCGTCATTGGCAGGTGTTCGTCATTGTCTCTGATTGGGAACCATATTTAGGTAGCCTGGGTTTCACTGTGTGTTTGTGGGTGATTGTTCCTGTCTATGTGTTTTCACCAGATAGGGCTGTTTAGGTTTTCGTTACGTTCATCACGTTCTTTATTTTGTAGTGTTTGTACTGATTCGTGTTTTACGTTTGTTCATTAAAACATGGATCGCAATCTACACGCTGCATTTTGGTCCGACTCTCCTTCTCACGAAGAAAACCGTTACAGAATCACCCACCACCAACGGACCAAGCAGCGTGTCAACAGGCAGCAACAGCAGCGTAAAGAGGAATGGACATGGGAGGACGTTTTAGATGGCAAGGGCTGTTACACTTGGGAGGAGATACTGGCTGGAAGAGATCGCCTCCCATGGGAACAGGTGGAGGCACTTAGGAGAGCAGAGGCAGCCGGAGAGAGGAGCCGGCGATATGAGGGAACACGGCTGGCAAGGAAGCCCGAGAGGCAGCCCCAAAAATTTCTTGGGGGGGGGGCTAACAGGGAGTATGGCTACGCCAGGTAGGAGACCTGGGCAGACTCCCTGTGCTTACCGGGGGGCTAGAGAGACCGGACAGGCACCGTGTTATGCAGTGGTGCGCACGGTGTCTCCAGTGCGGGTGCATAGCCCGGTGCGGTATATTCCAGCTCCGCGTGTCGGCCGGGCTAGATTGAGCGTCGAGCCTAATGCCATGAAGCCGGCTCTACGCAGCTGGTCCCCAGTGCGTCTCCTTGGGCCGGCTTACATGGCACCAGCCTTGCGCTCGGTGTCTCCGGTTTGCCTGCATAGCCCAGTGCGGGCTATTCCACCTCGCCGCACTGGCAGGGCGACCGTGAGCATTCAACCAGGTAAGGTTGGGCAGGCTCGGTGCTCAAGAGCTCCAGTGCGCCTGCACGGTCCGGTTTTTCCAGTACCACCTCCACACCCCAGCCCTCCGGTAGCAGCTCCCCGCACCAGGCTTCCTGTGCGTGTCCTCGGCCCAGTACCACCAGTGCCAGCACCACGCATCAGGCCTACAGTGCGCCTCGCCTGTCCAGCGCTGCCAGAGCCTCCCTCCTCTTCAGCGCTGTCGGAGTCTCCCGCCTGTTTAGCGCTGTCAGAGCTTTCCGCCTCTACAGCGCTGCCGGAGTCTCCCGCCTGTTCGGAACGGCCAGTTTGCAAGGAGCTGCCAGTTTGCAAGGAGCTGCCAGTTTGCAAGGAGCTGCCAGTCTGCAAGGAGCTGCCAGTCTGTAAGGAGCTGCCAGTCTGTAAGGAGCTGCCAGTCTGCATGGAGCTGCCAGTCTGCATGGAGCTGCCAGTCTGCAAGGAGCTGCCAGTCTGCAAGGAGCAGCCAGTCTGCAAGGAGCTGCCAGTCTGCAAGGAGCTGCCAGTCTGCATAGAGCTGCCAGTCTGCAAGGAGCCGCCAGAGCTGCCTTTCTGCAGGATGCCGCCAAAGCTGCCAGTCTGCAAGGAGCCGCCAGAGCTGCCAGTCTGCAAGGAGCCGCCAGAGCTGCCAGTTAGCATGGAGCAGCCAGAGCCGCCAGTCAGCATGGAGCAGCCAGGGCCGCCAGTCAGCATGGAGCAGCCAGGGCCGCCAGTCAGCATGGAGCAGCCAGGGCCGCCAGTCAGCATGGAGCAGCCAGGGCCGCCAGTCAGCATGGAGCAGTCAGTCAGCATGGAGCAGCCAGAGCAGCCAGTCAGCATGGAGCAGCCA
The DNA here is from genome assembly GCF_057628025.1 of Oncorhynchus mykiss. NCBI lineage: Eukaryota > Metazoa > Chordata > Actinopteri > Salmoniformes > Salmonidae > Oncorhynchus > Oncorhynchus mykiss. Next base: position 70,885,065 of record NC_143037.1, on the reverse strand, counting down.
GAGCTGCCAGTCAGCATGGAGCAGCCAGTCAGCATGGAGCAGCCAGAGCTGCCAGTCAGCATGGAGCAGCCAGTCAGCACGGAGCAGCCAGAGCTGTCAGTCAACCAGACTCTTCCAGATCTGCCAGTCGACCAGACTCTTCCAGATCTGCCAGTCGTCCAGACTCTTCCAGATCTGCCAGTCGACCAGACTCTTCCAGATCTGCCAGTCGACCAGACTCTTCCAGATCTGCCAGTCGACCAGACTCTTCCAGATCTGCCAGTCGACCAGACTCTTCCAGATCTGCCAGTCGACCAGACTCTTCCAGATCTGCCAGTCGACCAGACTCTTCCAGATCTGCCAGTCGACCAGACTCTTCCAGATCTGCCAGTCGTCCAGACTCTTCCAGATCTGCCAGTCGTCCAGACTCTCCCAGATCTGCCAGTCGTCCAGATTCTCCCAGATCCGCCAGTCGACCAGATTCTCCCAGATCCGCCAGTCGACCAGATTCTCCCAGATCCGCCAGTCGACCAGATTCTCCCAGATCCGCCAGTCGACCAGATTCTCCCAGATCTGCTAGTCGACCAGGATCTGCTGAAACCGCCAGCCAGCCAGGTTCTGGTAGTTTCTACTACCTGCCTGGGCTTCCTCTCAGTGCTGAGCTTCTTCTCAGTGCTGAGCTTCCTCTCAGTGCTGAGCTACCCATCTGTCCCGAGTTACCTCTGTCCCGAGCTGTTCCTCTGTCCCATGTTATCATTGTGGTGGGTAACCTATTTAGGGACATTTAGGAGGGGGATTAAAACTGTCATGGAGTGGGGTCCACGTCCAGCGCCAGAGCCGCCACCGCGGACAGATGCCCACCCAGACCCTCCCCTATAGGTTCAGGTTTTGCGGCCGGAGTCCGCACCTTGGGGGGGGGGGGGTACTGTCACGCCCTGACCATAGTTTACTTTGTATTTTCTATGTTTTGATTGGTCAGGGTGTGATCTGAGTGGGCATTCTATGTTTCATGTCTTGTTTGTCTATTTCTATGTTCAGCCTGATATGGTTCTCAGTCAGAGGCAGGTGTTCGTCATTGTCTCTGATTGGGAACCATATTTAGGTAGCCTGGGTTTCACTGTGTGTTTGTGGGTGATTGTTCCTGTCTATGTGTTTTCACCAGATAGGGCTGTTTAGGTTTTCGTTACGTTCATCACGTTCTTTATTTTGTAGTGTTTGTACTGATTCGTGTTTTACGTTTGTTCATTAAAACATGGATCGCAATCTACACGCTGCATTTTGGTCCGACCGTTACATACTTTTTGAAAATCTTCTTCTGTTTGCAATCCCAAGGGTCCCAGATACAACATGCATGATCATTTTGTTAGTTAAAATCCTTCCAAAAAGTCAGTTTAGTTGGCGCCATCGCTTTCAGTAATCCACTCGTTCAACATGCAGACAAAGGAATCTAAAAAGCTACCGCTAAACTTTGTTAAAACAAGTCAAACTACATTTTTATTTAATCCTCAGGTACCCTAAAATGTATTTAAAGTATAATATTTCATACGGAAAGAAGTATGTTCAATAAAAAAGTAAAATTGGCTGCAAAATCTGGACCCCTAATCAGGCAGGCTAGACAATCTGGACCCTGTCTTTCTAAAATTCTCTTCCGAAATTGTTGTAACCCCTATTACTAGCCTGTTCAACCTCTCTTTCGTATCGTCTGAGAACCCCAAAGATTGGAAAGCTACCGCCGTCATCCCCCTCTTCAAAGGGGGTGACACTCTAGACCCAAACTACTACAGACCTATATCTATCCTACCCTGCCTTTCTAAGGTATTCGAAAGCCAAGTTAACAAACAGATCACCGACCATTTCGAATCCCACCGTACCTTCTCCGCTATGCAGTCTGGCTTCCGTGCTGTTCATTGGTGCACCTCAGCCACGCTCAAGGTCCTAAACGATATCATAACTTCCATCGATAAGAGACAATACTGTGCAGCCATATTCATCAACCTTCATTCAACTCTGTAAATCACCACATTCTTATCAGCAGATGCAACAGCCTTGGTTTCTCAAATGACTGCCTCGCCTGGTTCACCAACTACTTCTCTGATAGAGTTCAGTGTGTCAAATCGGAGGGTCTGCTGTCTGGACCTCTGACAGTCTCTATGGGGGTGCCACAGGGTTCAATTCTTGGACCGACTCTCTTCTCTGTATACATCAATGATGTCACTCTTGCTGCTGGTGAGTCTCTGATCCACCTCTACGCAGACGACACCATTCTGTATACTTCTGGCCCTTCTTTGGACACTGTGTTAACAACCCTCCAGGCAAGCTTAAATGCCATACAACTCTCCTTCCGTGGCCTCCAATTGCTCTTAAATCCAAGTAAAACTAAATGCATGCTCTTCAACCGATCGCTGCCTGCACCTGCCCACCTGTCCAACATCACTACTCTAGACGTCTCTGACTTAGAATACGTGGACAACTACAAATACCTAGGTGTCTGGTTAGACTGTAAACTCTCCTTCCAGACCCACATCAAACAGCTCCAATCCAAAGTTAAATCTAGAATTGGCTCTCTATTTCGCAACAAAGCATCCTTCACTCATCCTGCTGATATCTCCCTGGTCCTATCCTGTTGATATCTCCCTGGTCCTATCCTGCTGATATCTCCCTGGTCCTATCCTGCTCATATCTCCCTGGTCCTATCCTGCTGATATCTCCCTGGTCCTATCCTGCTGATATCTCCCTGGTCCTATCCTGCTGATATCTCCCTGGTCCTATCCTGTTGATATCTCCCTGGTCCTATCCTGTTGATATCTCCCTGGTCCTATCCTGCTGATATCTCCCTGGTCCTATCCTGCTGATATCTCCCTGGTCCTATCCTGCTGATATCTCCCTGGTCCTATCCTGCTGATATCTCCCTGGTCCTATCCTGCTGATATCTCCGTGGTGCTATCCTGCTGATATCTCCCTGGTCCTATCCTGTTGATATCTCCCTGGTCCTATCCTGTTGATATCTCCCTGGTCCTATCCTGTTGATATCTCCCTGGTCCTATCCTGCTGATATCTCCCTGGTCCTATCCTGCTGATATCTCCCTGGTCCTATCCTGTTGATATCTCCCTGGTCCTATCCTGCTGATATCTCCCTGGTCCTATCCTGCTGATATCTCCCTGGTCCTATTCTGTTGATATCTCCCTGGTCCTATCCTGTTGATATCTCCCTGGTCCTATCCTGCTGATATCTCCCTGGTCCTATCCTGCTGATATCTCCCTGGTCCTATCCTGCTCATATCTCCCTGGTCCTATCCTGCTGATATCTCCCTGGTCCTATCCTGCTGATATCTCCCTGGTCCTATCCTGCTGATATCTCCCTGGTCCTATCCTGCTGATATCTCCCTGGTCCTATCCTGCTGATATCTCCCTGGTCCTATCCTGCTCATATCTCCCTGGTCCTATCCTGCTGATATCTCCCTGGTCCTATCCTGCTGATATCTCCCTGGTCCTATCCTGTTGATATCTCCCTGGTCCTATCCTGCTGATATCTCCCTGGTCCTATCCTGCTCATATCTCCCTGGTCCTATCCTGCTGATATCTCCCTGGTCCTATCCTGCTGATATCTCCCTGGTCCTATCCTGCTGATATCTCCCTGGTCCTATCCTGTTGATATCTCCCTGGTTCTATCCTGTTGATATCTCCCTGGTCCTATCCTGTTGATATCTCCCTGGTCCTATCCTGCTGATATCTCCCTGGTCCCATCCTGCTGATATCTCCCTGGTCCTATCCTGTTGATATCTCCCTGGTCCTATCCTGTTGATATCTCCCTGGTCCTATCCTGCTGATATCTCCCTGGTCCTATCCTGTTGATATCTCCCTGGTCCTATCCTGTTGATGTCTCCCTGGTCCTATCCTGTTGATATCTCCCTGGTCCTATCCTGCTGATATCTCCCTGGTCCTATCCTGCTGATATCTCCCTGGTCCTATCCTGCTGATATCTCCCTGGTCCTATCCTGTTGATATCTCCCTGGTCCTATCCTGCTGATATCTCCCTGGTCCTATCCTGTTGATATCTCCCTGGTTCTATCCTGTTGATATCTCCCTGGTCCTATCCTGTTGATATCTCCCTGGTCCTATCCTGCTGATTTCTCAGAGAGAGGGAGGCGGGGAGGAGAGGGAGGCTGGGAGGAGAGGGAGGAGGGGAGGAGAGGGAGGCAGGGAGGAGAGGGAGGAGGGGAGGAGTGGGAGGAGAGGGAGAAGCGGGAGGACAGGGAGGCGGGGAGGACAGGGAGGAGGGGAGAAGGGGGAGGAGGGGAGGAGAGGGAGGACAGGGAGGTGGGGAGGGGAGGGGAGGGAGGAGAGGGAGGACAGGGAGGAGGGGAAGAGGGGGAGGAGGGGAAGAGGGGGAGGAGAGGGAGGAGGGGAGGAGAGGGAGGAGAGGGAGGAGAGGGAGGCGGGGAGGAGAGGGAGGCGGGAGGAGAGGGAGGCGGGGAGGAGAGGGAGGAGGGGAGGAGAGGGACGAGAGGAGGAGAGGGAGGAGAGGGAGGCGGGGAGGAGAGGGAGGAGGGGAGGAGAGGGAGGCGGGGAGGAGAGGGAGGCAGGGAGGGAAGGGGGTCTGATCCACAGTCAGTCTCTCCTGAGACAGAGAGGATCAGTCTGTCTTCTACACAGAGGGCTATTTCAGGATTTCTTCTCTCTATCTCCTGTTCTTTCTTTTTATCGCATATTATTTTGTACTTGTAAAAATGTTGAATCAAGAACAGACTCAGGAAAGCACAGGGACATAATGTGGTCTAGGAGTGGCAGTGAAGTTATTTGGCCTGATGTCAACAGGCTCTGTATTACAGGAGGCGTTTCCATAACATGAAGATCTTTATTGTGTATTTTCTAGACAGCTGGTTTTTGTGATCCCAGATCCTCGCGGTTTGGGAGTTAAACGGTTCTCACTCTCACTTTCTGGTTTCTGTCTCGTTGCCTTTTCTCTCCCATTCCCTCCCTCTCCCTTGCCCTCTGTCTCTCTCTCTCTCTCCATTCCCTCCTTCTGTCTCTGGTCAAATAACAAACTGGAATTATCCAATTCATGACAGTGCAGCTCCCTAGAGGAGCAGCGTGGTAGGATTATATTTTTCGGAGGACAGTGAGGTTTATCTGATTGACAGTGAGGTTTATCTGGAGGACAGTGAGGTTTGTCTGCAGGACAGTGAGGTTTGTCTGGAGGACAGTGAGGTTTGTCTGCAGGACAGTGTGGTTTATCTGGAGGACAGTGAGGTTTGTCTGGAGGACAGTGAGGTTTGTCTGGAGGACAGTGAGGTTTGTCTGGAGGACAGTGAGGTTTGTCTGGAGGACAGTGATGTTTGTCTGGAGGACAGTGAGGTTTGTCTGGTCCTCTTTGATACCATGCCAGAGGATGACATCTCTCCCTGATCTCCCTGGTCCATAGCTCTCTCTCTCTCTCTCTCTCTCTCTCTCTCTCTCTCTCTCTCTCACTCACTCACTCACTCACTCACTCACTCACTCACTCACTCACTCACTCACTCACTCACTCACTCACTCACTCACTCACTCACTCACTCACTCACTCACTCACTCACTCACTCACTCACTCACTCACTCACTCACTCTCTCACTCTCTCACACTCCCTCTTTCTCTCACTCCCTCTTTGTCTCAGTCCCTTCCCCTCTCTCAATTCAATTCAAGGGGCTTTAATGGCGTGGGAAATTTATGTTAATATTGCCAAAGCAAGTGAAGTAGGTAATAAACAAAAGTGAAATAAACAATAATAATGAACAGTAAACATTACACTCACAGAAGTTCCAAAAGAATAAAGACATTACAAATGTCATATTATGTATATATACAGTGTTGTAACAATGTGAAAATAGTGAAAGTACTGTACAAAAGGGAAATAAAATAAACATAAATATAGTTTGTAATTACAATGGTGTTTCTTGTGGCAGCACAGCCCTCTCCTAGCTATCTACTCCATACTCTACAGTACAGCACTCTACGAGCAATCTCACCATACCCTCTCCTAGCTATCTATCGTAATCTACTGTACAGCCCTCTCCTAGCTATCTACCATATTCTACTGTACAGCCCACTCCTAGCTATCTACCGTTTTCTACTATACAGCCCTCTCCTAGCTATCTACCATATTCTACTGTACAGCCCTCTCCTAGCTATCTACCGCAATCTACTGTACAGCCCTCTCCTAGCTATCTACCATATTCTACTGTACAGCCCTCTCCTAGCTATCTACCGTAATCTACTGTACAGCCCTCTCCTAGCTATCTACACTGTAATCTACTGTACAGCACTCTCCTACATTAGCTATCTACACCGTCATCTACTGTACAGTCCTCTCTCAGCTCATCTATTCTCTCAGACCTTATCCCTCTAATTTACTATGACTGCAGATCAGAAAACCCACGACCAAGCACTATTGCTCTCTACAAACACACCAACTTAATATAAGCCAGGACTTTTCAAACCTCTCCTCTGGGACACCCAGACTTTCACTATTTTGTTGTCGCCCTGAGCTACCCCTAACCCAACCCTAACCTAACCCTAACCCTAACCTAACCCTAACCCTGACCTAGCCCTGAGCTAACCCTAACCCTGACCTAACCCTGACCTAACCCTGACCAACCCGAACCCTAACTCTAACCTAACCCTAACCTAACCCTACTTATTCTGCTGCACTGTGAGCAGCTAGCAGCCCTCTATGGGCCGTGCGACTGAGGAATGGAGGGGTAGAGAGAGCTGGTGACGTTCCGTTATGCTGTTCAACAGCTCTCTGTCTCTCTAGAAGACTGCCTCCACTGAGAGAGCCAGGAGATTTACTACCATATCTTTGTTTATTTATTCATTCACGTATTTATTTGACATGTATGAGTTACGTCGTGGAGCTAGGCCCTAAATCACTTAGTCAGGGAGTCAGGCAGGCTGACACTAGGCCAATTAAAACTTCACACAGCATGCCTTTTAATTAGGGCTGTAGAGCACATTGAGCAATGTCACAGTCAAGGAGAGCCGCCGTGCTCTGGGCTCTGGTTACAGCATAGCCATGCAGCCACTTTTTAATGCCATATGTGTCTGAAATGTGCCTTTCCAAAGTGTGGGGGGGGGGGGGCGATCAGAGATCAGGGGGTTCGGTTCGAGGTGGGGGTTAAAGGGGTTGGGTAAGAGGGCTCAGTCTGTTATTGGTTATTGTGGAGAGTTGGCCAAAGGGTCACCTGAGATGGAGCCATGCCATTTAGACAACAGGCTCAAACATATCCTTCATAATTTAACACAACCTGCTAATGGTGACAATCATTACTTTAGTTTACGCAGACAAGACAAAATTGAATCTTCTGTAATTTATGGTCTGCTGCCTTTGACAGTTCACTAAACATTTAGTGTATGTATGCTAATCAATCAAATCAAATTGTATTGGTCACATACACATATTTAGCAGAGGTTATTGCGGGTGTGATGAAATGCTTCTGTTCCTAGGTCCAACAGTGCAGTAGTATCTAACAATTCAAAACAATACACACAAATCCAAAGTAAAAGAATGGAGATAAGAAATATATAAATATTAGGCATTGACTAAAATGCAGTAGAATAGAATACAGTGTGTACATATGAAGTGCGTAAAGCAGCATGTAAACATTATTAAAGTGACTAGAGTTGAATAACTAAAATGATATAGGGCAGCAGCCTCTAAGGTGCAGGATTGAGTAACTGGGTTCTAGCCGGGTATTGATGGCTATTTAACAGTCTGATCGCCTTGCGATAGAAGCTGTTTTTCAGTATCTCGGTCCCAGCTTCAATGCACCTGTACTGACCTCGCCTTCTGAATGATAGTGGGGTGAACAGGCAATGGATTGGGTGGTTGTTGTCCTTGATGATCTTTTTGGCCTTCCTGTGACATCGGGTGCTGTAGGTGTCCTGGAGGTAAGGCAGTGTGCCCCCGGTGATGCTTTGGCCAGACTGCACAACCCTCTGGAAAGCCCTGCGGTTGCGGGTGGTGCAGTTGCCGTACCAGGCAGTGATACAGCCCAACAGGATACTCTCGATTGTGCATCTGTAAATGTTTGTGAGGGTCTTAGGGGCCAAGCCAAATTTCTTCAGCCTCCTGAGCCTTCTTGGGTGGACCATTTCAGATCGTCGGTGATGTGTACGCCGAGGAACTTGAAGCGTTTCACCTTCACCACTGCTGTACCGTTGATGTGGATGGTGGTTGCACCCTCTGCTGTTTCCTGACGTCCACAATTGGCTCGTTTTGTTGATGTGAGTGAGAGGTTACTTTCCTTGCAAGCAGGGCCCTGACCTCCTCCCTGTAGGCTGTCTCGTCATTATTGAGAATCAGGCCTAAAACTGTTGTGTCGTCTGCAAATACGGAGCCTCGCCGATCCATCACGACTGGACTATCAACGTAATCTGCCCGAGGTTTTTTTCCAACAGGCTCCTCCGTTGCGACGTCCCATGAATGCCCATCTGCTAGCCTGCTAACCGTGGCCCACTAGCTGTCTAGAGCAGACCGGACTGTTAGTTGAAGAGGTCCATCAGCCAATTTCTTGGGCTAGTATACCTATTTTGCCAATTGGCCTGGATCCTTTTACTACACGGACTCCTGCGGATCCATCACGACTGGTCTGCCGACGCTACTGCACGAGGGGGCTACAACAGACTTCTTCCGTCACGACGTCCCTCTAAGGCCCTTCTGCTAGCCTGGTAGCCCCGGACCGCTAGCTGTCTGAATCGCCGTGTCTCCAGCCCGCCCAGCTACTCACTGGACCTCTATGATCATTCGGTTCCGCATGCCTCTCCCTAATGTCAATATGCCTTGTCCATTACTGTTTTGGTTAGTGATTATTGTCTTATTTCACTGTTGAGCCTCCAGCCCTGCTCAATATGCCTCAGCTAACCCTCTTGTCCCACCTCCCACACATGTGGTGACCTCACCTGGTTTAATTGATGTCTCTAGAGACAATACCTCTCTCATCATCACTCAATGTCTAGGTTTACATCCACTGTATTCACATCCTATCATACCTTTGTCTGTACATTATGCATTGAATCTATTCTACCGCACCCAGAAACCTGCTCCTTTTACTCTCTGTTCTGAACGCACTAGACGACCAGTTCTTATAGCCTTTAGTCGTATCCTTATCCTGCCCCTCCTCTGCTACTCTGGTGATGTAGAGGTTAATCCAGGACCTGCAGTGCCTAGCTCCACTCCCATTCCCCAGGTGCTCTCATTTGTTGACTTCTGTAACCGTAAAAGCCTTGGTTTCAGGCATGTTAACATTAGAAGCCTCCGCCCTAAGTTTGTTTTATTCACTGCTTTAGCACACTCTGCCAACCCGGATGTCCTAGCCGTGTCTGAATCCTGGCTTCGGAAGGCCACCAAAAACTCTGAAATTTCCATCCCTAACTATAACATTTTCCGACAAGATAGAACTGCCAAAGGGGTCGGAGTTGTAATCTACTGCAGAGACAGCCTGCAGAGTTCTGTCTTACTATCCAGGTCTGTGCCCAAACAATTTGAGCTTCTACTTTTAAATGTCCACTTTTCCAGAAACAATTCTCTCACCGTTGTCACTTGCTATAGACCACCTTCTGCCCCTAGCTGTGCTCTGGACACCATATGTGAATTGATTTCCCCCCATCTATATTCAGAGCTCATGCTGTTAGGTGACCTAAACTGGGACATGCTTAACACCCCAGGCATCCTACAATCTAAGCTTGATGCCCTCAATCTCACACAAATGATCAATGAACCTACCAGGTACATCCCAAAATCCGTAAACAGAAGCACCCTCATAGATATCATCCTAACCAACCTGCCCTTCAAATACATCCCTGCTGTCTTCAACCAAAATCTCAGCGATCACTGGCTCATTGCTTGCGTCCGTAATGGGTCTGCGGTCAAACGACCACTCATCACTGTCAAATGCTCCTTAAAACACTTCAGCGAGCAGGCCTTTCTAATTGACCTGGCCTGGGTATCCTGGAAGGATATTGACCTCATTCCGTCAGTAGAAGATGCCTGGTTATTCTTTAAAAGTGCTTTCCTAACAATCCTAAATAAGCATGTCCCATTAAAAAAATGTAGGACCAAGAACAGATATAGCCCTTGGTTCACTTCAACCTGACTGCCCTTGACCAGCACAAAAACATCCTGTGGCGCACGCATTAGCATCGAATAGACCCCGCGATATGCAACTTTTCAGGGAAGTTAGGAACCAATACACAGTCAATTAGGAAAGCAAAGGCTAGCTTTTTCAAACAGAAATTTGCATCCTGCAGCACAAACTCCAAGACGTTATTTGACACTGTAAAGTCCATGGAGAATAAGAAAACCTCTTCCCAGCTGCCCACTGCACTGAGGCTAGGAAATACTGTCACCACTGATAAATCCACAATAATTGAGAATTTCAATAAGCATTTTTCTACGGCTGGCCATGCTTTCCACCTGGCCACCCCTACCCTTTTTGACAGGCCTGCATCCCCCACAGCAACTTGCCCAAGCCTCCCCCATTTCTCCTTTGCCCAAATCCAGACAGATGATGTTCTGAAAGAGCTGCAAAATCTGGACCCCTACAAATCAGCAGGGCTAGACAATCTGGACCCACTCTTTCTAAAATGATATTCCGAAACTTTTGCCACCCCTATTACTAGCCTGTTCAACCTCTCTTTCGTATCATCTGAGATTCCTAAAGATTGGAAATCTGCCGCGGTCATCCCCCTCTTCAAAGGGGTAGACACTCTAGACCCAAACTGCTACAGACCTATATCTATCCAATCCTGACTTTCTAAGGTCTTCGAAAGCCAAGTTAACAAACAGATCACCGACCATTTCGAATCCCTCCACACCTTCTCCGCTATGCAATCTGGTTTCCAAACTGGTCATGGATGCACCTCAGCCATGCTCAAGGTTCTAAACGGTATCATAACCTCCATCGATAAGAGACAATATCGACTCTGTCAATCACCACATTCTTATCGGCAGACTCAACATTCTTGGTTTCTCAAATGACTGCCTCGCCTGGTTCACCAACTACTTCCCAGACAGAATTCAGTGTGTCAAATCGGATGGCCTGTTGCCCGGACCTCTGGGGGTGCCACAGGGTTCAAATCTCGGGCCGACTCTTTTCTCTGTATACGTCAATGATGTTGCTCTTGCTGCTGGTGATTCTCTGATCCACCTCTATGCAGACAACACTATTGTATATACTTCTGGCCCTTCTTTGGACACTGTGTTAACTTGTTATGGCTGCAGGGGCAGTATTGAGTAGCTTGGATGAAAGGTGCCCATATCAAACGGCCTGCTCCTCAGTCCCAGTTGCTAATATATGCATATTATTATTAGTATTGGATATAAAACACTCTGAAGTTTCTAAAACTGTTTGAATGATGTCTGTGAGTATAACAGAACTCATATGGCAGGCAAAAACCTGAGAAGAAATCCAAACAGGAAGTGGGAAATCTGAGGTTGGTCGATTTTCAACCCAGCCCCTATTGAATACACAGTGGGATATTGGTTATGTTGCACTTCCTAAGGCTTCCACTAGATGTCAACCGTCTTTAGAAACTTGTTTTGAGGATTCTACTGTGAAGTGGGACCAAATGAGAAGGGAATGAGTAAGGTCTGCCATGATCTGACCATGCTCTGACCATGCGCGTTCACATGAGAGGGAGCTCTGTTCCATCTCACTTCTGAAGACAGTGGAATTCTCCGGTTGGAACATTATTGACGTTTTATGTTAAAAACATCCTAAAGATTGATTCCATACATCGTTTGACATGTTTCTACGGACAGGACTTTTTGACATTTCGTCTGCAATTAGGGAACGCGCTTCATGACTTTGGATTTGTTTACAAAATGTGCTAACAAAAGTAGCTCTTTGGACATAAATGATGGACATTATCGAACTAAATAGAACATTTAATGTGGAACTGGGATTCCTGGGAGTGCATTCTGATGAAGATCATCAAAGGTAAGTGAATATTTATAATGCTATTTCTGACTTCTGTTGACTACCCAATATGGCGGATATCTTTTTGACTTCTTTGTTGTCTAAAAGCTGTACTCAGATTATTGCATGGTTTGCTTTTTCCGTAAAGTTTTTTTGAAATCTGACACAGCGGTTGCATTAAGTGTATCTATATTTCCATGTTTAACAATTGTATTTTCATCGACATTTATAATTTGTATTTCTGTAAAATGATGTGGCTCTCTGCAATATCACCAGATGTTTTTGGAACTAGTAAACGTAACGCGCCAATGTATACTGAGATTTTCTTATATAAATATGCACTTTATTCAACAAAACATATATGTATTGTGTAACATGAAGTCCTATGAGCGTCATCTGATGAAGAACATCAAAGGTTACTGATACATTTTATCTCTTTGTGCTTTTTGTGACTCCTCTCTTTGGTTTGAAAAATGGCTGAATTTTTCTGTGACTTGGTGGTGACCTAACATACCTTAAGGGAACATTTCGGCATTTCGTGTATGATCAGTGAGAAAGTCCATATTGCAAATGTACGGTCCCTTACCCGACGTCCGAAATCGTTTGTAAAATTCGCGGTCGGCGTCGGGCCGTGCGGTAGGGCCGGACCTACCGGGAAGTCATCGAATGAACTTTGTCGGACTTTCGGTTCCCGTTTAAAAAAAAAAACAAGTTTCGGACCGTTTTTCCGCCGTCCCGGACACTCCCACCAGATGGCATACGGAATCATATGGCAATTTGGCAAAACATCACGAATCGCGACGGGGCCTTATCTCAAAAACTGAAAATATTTCGAAGCCGAAACTTGGCGAGCGTAGGTTTGGCTCAAGGGGCAGTTGGCCCCGAACGGGATGGCGTCTAGGCCTCGACGGTTTTTGAGCTACGGCCATTTTTCTGGGATTAAAGGCTTAAAATGGAAGTAGAGAAATTATTTTTCCACTTCGGGTCAAAGCCAAGGAGCCTCCGGTGTCAATAAAAAAAGAACCAGCCATTTATCTATCGTCATTTAAGAGAAACGGAACAATGACAAATTGGTGATGGTCACAAATAGGCGTTTTTTTTTTTCAACGGTTACAGATCCAGTTGCAGGGTGTTCATACGAATCTTTTTAAAGTGTGCTGCGGAGCTCTGCGACATTTCTGTGATTTTCTATGATTTTCTGAAATAACACAATAACCGACCATTAGAATAGTAGGCCCAAAATGAAGCCTGCCCCACAATGTCATTTGCTTTTGAGTGACAGTGAGAGAACCGTTAGGGTGAGAAGAAAAATTCCACCACATGAATGTTCCTAAGGTCCTCCCGATCTCAACAAGCCTAACCTTGACCGTGTGGCATTAACCCTTCACAGTAAAACAGGGTTTTTTGATCTCACAGATTACAGTTTCATCTCTCCCCATAGGAATACATTGCCTGCACCCCTAATTTCAACCTGAGGCCTATGTGGGTTATGAATGCCGTATGAACCTGTCTTCGGTACCAGTCCATCAGGCCACTATGAGGTCTACCTGTGTCGATTCTAAGCTTCCTGGACCAACCGGAAGTGGTTCAAATGCCCCTAAAAGTGTTTACCCATACACTGCATGCAGTTTGATAGACATAGTGCATTCAACCCTGTGTAGATCAGTCAATTCTTAACGTAAGGACTTAAAACTCAGGATTCTGTAACAGCATACCCCAATGAGGATATGTGGTGACTTATAGCTTCCTGTGCCAACCGGAAGTGCCATAATTGGTGTCTCAGGGGCTGTTTCGAAGGGTTAAAAAATTCAGATCTGTCCAAAACTTCATATATGTGATTAGGCAACCCCCATGAACTGTAAATCAGTCATTTTTCCCAAAAAAAATCAAAGGAAAAAAAAATTGCACTAAAACACAACTTGGATGGAGGGACGTATTGGGGTGCGTAGAGACAGACAGTGGCCGCAATAGTTAGCTTTGTTCGAGCTAAAAAAGAACGGTCGGACCTAGAGTTCCGAAACTTTAGAAACCTGTTCTAGACCTCCGGGCCATGGTGCGTGGCGAGTTACGTGGCTCTAGATGGTTCTCGGACCGAGAAACAGCCTCGTACATTCGCAATAACTTCAATTCATTTTTGCATCACGAAAATGACGACGTTTAGAAAAGTCTCAGAGACGCAAGGCTAGGTGCGTTGAAACCGGCTCGGCCCATAGAGACGGACCCCAAAGTTTCTGTCCGATAGCTCGTTCAAGGACCCCGTAGCAAGTCATGGAAAATAGTGGATTTTCAGCACCAATTAGGGTTTTTCTCGGACACCAAATGACCTATCGAGCCGAAACTCGGGATTCGGGGTCGCCTCAAATAGGACTTCACATAATGTCCGAACTGGACCCGCAGCTAGAACGTAACTATGTGTTTTACCTTTTTATTATGTTTTCAACTAGAGGCGCTGTGAATTATGGGACTGCTCTGACATATATGATAGTTGGCATCTAAATGAGTAGGAAACAGTGGGTTTGGTGTCATAATGACATCTAATTGACTGATGGACACTGACTTGCTAGTTGACTTTTGTACATTTGCAATATGTTTAAACGGAGAGGGACCATCACCAAAATGGCATTCTGAAATCAACACAAAAAATGGCATCACCATAGTCTCCAGACTGTTCTGAGTTCAACGAGCTATCCCGCTTGACCGTAGCTCGCTCGGTCTAGGCGCAGCGACCATTACAATAGTAGGCCCAAAATGAAGCCTGCACCACAATGTCATTTGCTTTTGGGTGACAGTGAGAGAACCGTTAGAGTGAGAAGAAAAATTCCACCACATGAATGTTCCTAAGGTCCTCCCGATCTGAACAAGCCTAACCTTGACCGTGTGGCATTAACCCTTCACAGTAAAACAGTGTTTTTTGATCTCACAGATTACAGTGTCATCTCTCCCCATAGGAATACATTGCCTGCACCCCTAATTTCAACCTGAGGCCTATGTGGGTTATGAATGCCGTATGAACCTGTCTTCGGTACCAGTCCATCAGGCCACTATGAGGTCTACCTGTGTTGATTCTAAGCTTCCTGGACCAACCGGAAGTGGTTCAAATCACCCTAAAAGTGTTTACCCATACACTGCATGCAGTTTGATAGACATAGTGCATTCAACCCTGTGTAGATCAGTCAATTCTTAACGTAAGGACTTAAAACTCAGGATTCTGTAACAGCATACCCCAATGAGGATATGTGTTGATTTATAACTTCCTGTGCCAACCGGAAGTGCCATAATTGGTGTCTCAGGGGCTGTTTCGAAGGGTTAAAAAAGTCTGATCTTTCCAAAACTTCATATGTGTGATTAGGCAACCCCCATGAACTGTAAATCAGTCATTTTTCCCAAAAAAAATCAAAGGAAAAAAAAATTGCACTAAAACACAACTTGGATGGAGGGACGTATTGGGGTGCGTAGAGACAGACAGTGGCTCCAATAGTTAGCTTTGTTGGAGCTAAAAAAGAACCGTCGGACCTAGAGTTCCGAAACTTTAGAAACCTGTTCTAGACCTCCCGTAGATGGTGCGTGGTGAGTTACGTGGCTCTAGAAGGTTCTCGGACCGAGAAACAGCCTCGTACATTTGAAATAACTTCAATTCATTTTTGCATCACGAAAATGACGACATTTAGAAATGTCCCAGAGTCGCAAGACTAGGTGCATTGCGAACGTCTCGGCCCATATAGACAGACCCCAACGTTTCTGTCCGATATCTCATTCAAGGACCCCGTAGCAAGTCATGGAAAATAGTGGATTTTCAGCACCAATTAGGGTTTTTCTCGGACACCAAATGACCTATCGAGCCGAAACTTGGGATTCGGGGTCGCCTCAGCTAGGCCAACACATAACATAAGAAATGGACCCGCAGCTAGAACGTAACTACGTGTTTTATGGTTTTTTTATGGTTTGTACCGAAGGCGTTGTGAATTTTGGGCCAGCTCTGAAGTATGTAATAGTTGGCTACTAAACGAGTTGGAAAAAGTGGGTTTGGTGTCAGTTTGTATCAGTTTGGTGGTCAGAATGATATCTAATTGACTGATGGACTCTTGTCCACTTGACTCTTGTACATTTGCAATATGATTCTATAGTGAAAAAACATCACCAAAAGCGACATTCTGAAATCAACCCAAACGAGCGATTGAGATGACCCAGAATCACTGCAAAGCCATCCCGAGTTCATCGGGCCAGTCAATTTCACATTCCTGCAGGATTTTTATAGCATGACAAATTCGTGATGGTACCTGCCCATTAAAACATATTGCAAATGCACAGTGACTTTGAAAAAGTAAGAAACAAAAAAAAATACATCTAAAATTTTTTGAGCATGACAAATTCGTGATGGTACCTGCCCATTGAAACATATTCCAAATGCACAGTGACTTTGAAAAAGTAAGGAAACAAAAAAAAATACATCTAAAAAATTTTGAGCATGACAAATTCGTGATGGTACCTGCCCATTGAAACATATTGCAAATGCACAGTGACTTTGAAAAAGTAAGGAAACATAAACAAATTCGATAAACAAATTCGTGATGGTACCTGCCCATTGAAACATATTGCAAATGCACAGTGACTTTGAAAAAGTAAGGAAACATAAACAAATTCGATAAACAAATTCGTGATGGTACCTGCCCATTGAAACATATTGCAAATGCACAGTGACTTTGAAAAAGTAAGGAAACATAAACAAATTCGATGAACAAATTCGTGATGGTACCTGCCCATTAAAACATATTCCAAATGCACAGTGACTTTGAAAAAGTAAGAAACAAAAAAAAATACATCTAAAAAATTTTGAGCATGACAAATTCGTGATGGTACCTGCCCATTGAAACATATTGCAAATGCACAGTGACTTTGAAAAAGTAAGGAAACATAAACAAATTCGATAAACAAATTCGTGATGGTACCTGCCCATTGAAACATATTGCAAATGCACAGTGACTTTGAAAAAGTAAGGAAACATAAACAAATTCGATAAACAAATTCGTGATGGTACCTGCCCATTAAAACATATTCCAAATGCACAGTGACTTTGAAAAAGTAAGAAACAAAAAAAAATACATCTAAAAAATTTTGAGCATGACAAATTCGTGATGGTACCTGCCCATTGAAACATATTGCAAATGCACAGTGACTTTGAAAAAGTAAGGAAACATAAACAAATTCGATAAACAAATTCGTGATGGTACCTGCCCATTAAAACATATTCCAAATGCACAGTGACTTTGAAAAAGTAAGAAAACAAAAAAAAATACATCTAAAAAATTTTGAGCATGACAAATTCGTGATGGTACCTGCCCATTGAAACATATTGCAAATGCACAGTGACTTTGAAAAAGTAAGGAAACATAAACAAATTCGATAAACAAATTCGTGATGGTACCTGCCCATTGAAACATATTGCAAATGCACAGTGACTTTGAAAAAGTAAGGAAACATAAACAAATTCGATAAACAAATTCGTGATGGTACCTGCCCATTAAAACATATTCCAAATGCACAGTGACTTTGAAAAAGTAAGGAAACAAAAAAAAATACATCTAAAATTTTTTGAGCATGACAAATTCGTGATGGTACCTGCCAATTGAAACATATTGCAAATGCACAGTGACTTTGAAAAAGTAAGGAAACATAAACAAATTCGATAAACAAATTCGTGATGGTACCTGCCCATTAAAACATATTCCAAATGCACAGTGACTTTGAAAAAGTAAGAAACAAAAAAAAATACATCTAAAAAATTTTGAGCATGACAAATTCGTGATGGTACCTGCCCATTGAAACATATTGCAAATGCACAGTGACTTTGAAAAAGTAAGGAAACATAAACAAATTCGATAAACAAATTCGTGATGGTACCTGCCCATTAAAACATATTCCAAATGCACAGTGACTTTGAAAAAGTAAGAAACAAAAAAAAATACATCTAAAATTTTTTGAGCATGACAAATTCGTGATGGTACCTGCCCATTGAAACATATTGCAAATGCACAGTGACTTTGAAAAAGTAAGGAAACATAAACAAATTCGATAAACAAATTCGTGATGGTACCTGCCCATTAAAACATATTCCAAATGCACAGTGACTTTGAAAAAGTAAGAAACAAAAAAAAATACATCTAAAAAATTTTGAGCATGACAAATTCGTGATGGTACCTGCCCATTGAAACATATTGCAAATGCACAGTGACTTTGAAAAAGTAAGGAAACATAAACAAATTCGATAAACAAATTCGTGATGCTACCTGCCCATTGAAACATATTGCAAATGCACAGTGACTTTGAAAAAGTAAGGAAACATAAACAAATTCGATAAACAAATTCGTGATGGTACCTGCCCATTAAAACATATTCCAAATGCACAGTGACTTTGAAAAAGTAAGGAAACAAAAAAAAATACATCTAAAAAATTTTGAGCATGACAAATTCGTGATGGTACCTGCCCATTGAAACATATTGCAAATGCACAGTGACTTTGAAAAAGTAAGGAAACATAAACAAATTCGATGAACAAATTCGTGATGGTACCTGCCCATTAAAACATATTCCAAATGCACAGTGACTTTGAAAAAGTAAGAAACAAAAAAAAATACATCTAAAAAATTTTGAGCATGACAAATTCGTGATGGTACCTGCCCATTGAAACATATTGCAAATGCACAGTGACTTTGAAAAAGTAAGGAAACATAAACAAATTCGATAAACAAATTCGTGATGGTACCTGCCCATTGAAACATATTGCAAATGCACAGTGACTTTGAAAAAGTAAGGAAACATAAACAAATTCGCTAAACAAATTCGTGATGGTACCTGCCCATTAAAACATATTCCAAATGCACAGTGACTTTGAAAAAGTAAGAAACAAAAAAAAATACATCTAAAATTTTTTGAGCATGACAAATTCGTGATGGTACCTGCCCATTGAAACATATTGCAAATGCACAGTGACTTTGAAAAAGTAAGGAAACATAAACAAATTCGATAAACAAATTCGTGATGGTACCTGCCCATTGAAACATATTGCAAATGCACAGTGACTTTGAAAAAGTAAGGAAACATAAACAAATTCGATAAACAAATTCGTGATGGTACCTGCCCATTAAAACATATTCCAAATGCACAGTGACTTTGAAAAAGTAAGGAAACAAAAAAAAATACATCTAAAAAATTTTGAGCATGACAAATTCGTGATGGTACCTGCCCATTGAAACATATTGCAAATGCACAGTGACTTTGAAAAAGTAAGGAAACATAAACAAATTCGATAAACAAATTCGTGATGGTACCTGCCCATTAAAACATATTCCAAATGCACAGTGACTTTGAAAAAGTAAGAAACAAAAAAAAATACATCTAAAATTTTTTGAGCATGACAAATTCGTGATGGTACCTGCCCATTGAAACATATTGCAAATGCACAGTGACTTTGAAAAAGTAAGGAAACATAAACAAATTCGATAAACAAATTCGTGATGGTACCTGCCCATTAAAACATATTCCAAATGCACAGTGACTTTGAAAAAGTAAGAAACAAAAAAAAATACATCTAAAATTTTTTGAGCATGACAAATTCGTGATGGTACCTGCCCATTGAAACATATTGCAAATGCACAGTGACTTTGAAAAAGTAAGGAAACATAAACAAATTCGATAAACAAATTCGTGATGGTACCTGCCCATTGAAACATATTGCAAATGCACAGTGACTTTGAAAAAGTAAGGAAACATAAACAAATTCGATAAACAAATTCGTGATGGTACCTGCCCATTAAAACATATTCCAAATGCACAGTGACTTTGAAAAAGTAAGGAAACAAAAAAAAATACATCTAAAAAATTTTGAGCATGACAAATTCGTGATGGTACCTGCCCATTGAAACATATTGCAAATGCACAGTGACTTTGAAAAAGTAAGGAAACATAAACAAATTCGATAAACAAATTCGTGATGGTACCTGCCCATTAAAACATATTCCAAATGCACAGTGACTTTGAAAAAGTAAGAAACAAAAAAAAATACATCTAAAATTTTTTGAGCATGACAAATTCGTGATGGTACCTGCCCATTGAAACATATTGCAAATGCACAGTGACTTTGAAAAAGTAAGGAAACATAAACAAATTCGATAAACAAATTCGTGATGGTACCTGCCCATTAAAACATATTCCAAATGCACAGTGACTTTGAAAAAGTAAGAAACAAAAAAAAATACATCTAAAATTTTTTGAGCATGACAAATTCGTGATGGTACCTGCCCATTGAAACATATTGCAAATGCACAGTGACTTTGAAAAAGTAAGGAAACATAAACAAATTCGCTAAACAAATTCGTGATGGTACCTGCCCATTAAAACATATTCCAAATGCACAGTGACTTTGAAAAAGTAAGAAACAAAAAAAAATACATCTAAAATTTTTTGAGCATGACAAATTCGTGATGGTACCTGCCCATTGAAACATATTGCAAATGCACAGTGACTTTGAAAAAGTAAGGAAACATAAACAAATTCGATAAACAAATTCGTGATGGTACCTGCCCATTAAAACATATTCCAAATGCACAGTGACTTTGAAAAAGTAAGAAACAAAAAAAAATACATCTAAAATTTTTTGAGCATGACAAATTCGTGATGGTACCTGCCCATTGAAACATATTGCAAATGCACAGTGACTTTGAAAAAGTAAGGAAACATAAACAAATTCGATAAACAAATTCGTGATGGTACCTGCCCATTAAAACATATTGCAAATGCACAGAGACTTTGAAAAAGTAAGGAAACATAAACAAAAAAACATCCCAAAAAATGTTGGGTAACCAGCTGCATATTTTAGATCACAAGCTTGAATTTTGAGCATGACAAATTCGTGATGGTACCTGCCCATTAAAACATATTGCAAATGCACAGTGACTTTGAAAAAGTAAGGAAACATAAACAAAAAAACATCCCAAAATTTTTTTGGGGGGTTACCAGTTGCATATTTTAGATCACCAGGTGCACATTTCAGGTCACCAGGTGCACATTTCAGATCACCAGGTGCACGGAGGAAAATATTTACTTTTGACTTTGACTTTTGACTTCCTATGACATCATATTGCAAATGGAGAAAACATATGCCTTATGCACAAGTAAAACAAAAAGAAATATGTAATACAAGTTGACCAAGGTATAGTTTGAGCAAAGTAAAGTTTGAATTTTGAGCATGACAAATTCGTGATGGTACCTGCCCATTAAAACATATTGCAAATGCACAGTGACTTTGAAAAAGTAAGGAAACATAAACAAAAAAACATCCCAAATTTTTTTTTTTGGGTTACCAGTTGCATATTTTAGATCACCAGGTGCACATTTCAGGTCACCAGGTGCACATTTCAGATCACCAGGTGCACGGAGGAAAATATTTACTTTTGACTTTGACTTTTGACTTCCTATGACATCATATTGCAAATGGAGAAAACATATGCCTTATGCACAAGTAAAACAAAAAGAAATATGTAATACAAGTTGACCAAGGTATAGTTTGAGCAAAGTAAAGTTTGAATTTTGAGCATGACAAATTCGTGATGGTATCTGCCCATTAAAACATATTGCAAATGCACAGTGACTTTGAAAAAGTAAGGAAACATAAACAAAAAAAATCCAAAAAATTTTGTTGCACATTTTAGATCATCAGTTGCACGGAGGAAAATATTTACTTTTGACTTAGACTTTTGACTTCCTATGACATCATATTGCAAATGGAGAAAACATATGCCTTATGCACAAGTAAAAAAAATATGATAATAAAGCATGACTAAAGTATGTTGATAAAGTTCTTATACATGTGTTATTGACACAAAAATCGAAAGAATTTTGAAAAAAGGTCAAGAAAGCACTTTTTTAAGGATGTATGAAGTTTTTTACCAAATTTTGACATTTTTGACTTTTGACTTTTGACTTCCTATGAAATCATATTCCAAATGGAGAAAACATATGCCTTATGCACAAGTAAAAAAATATATATATATATGATAATAAAGTATGACTAAAGTATGTTGATAAAGTTCTTATACATGTGTAATTGACACAAAAATCGAAAGAATTTTGAAAAAAGGTCCAGAAAGCACTTTTTTAAGGATGTGTGAAGTTTTTTACCAAATTTTGACATTTTTGACTTTTGACTTTTGACTTCCTATGAAATCATATTGCAAATGGACAAAACATATGCCTTATGCGCATGTACTTAAAAAATATATATATATGATGACAAAAGTATACTCATACAGTACTTACCCATGTGTAATTGACAAAAAACTCGAAAGAATTTCGAAAAAAGGTCCAGAAAGCACTTTTTTAAGGGTTTTTAAGTTTTTTTTAAAAAATGTCATTTTTCAAAATTTGGCTTTTGGATGTTGACTTGGGTGCCATTTGCAATATGAAATGCCCCGGTGGAACGCACACGCCCCCTATTGGAATTTTGAAGTGTTACAATTGGCAATTGCCATATGGCATTTGCAATATACTTTGCATGAATCAACGCCAAATTGGGTGGTATTGACCATCGTGTATATGGTTTGTCCAATGCCAATATACCGCCATTTGTTTTTGTCCAAATCAGGGGGGTATTCCCTTACATAATCGTTTGTGGTGCTTTCGCTGTAAAGCCTATTTGAAATCGAACACCTTGGTGGGATTAACAACAAGATTATCTTTAAAATTGTATATTATACATGTATGTTTAAGGAATTGTAATTATGAGATTTCTGTTGTTTGAATTTGGCGCTTTGCACTTTCACTGTCTGTTGTCATATCAATCGGGATTAACGGGATTGCAGCCCTAAGAAGTTTTTAACTAGTCTCTCAATGCACTTCATGAGGACAGAAATGAGTGGTACGGGGCGTAGTCATTAAGTTCAGTTACCTTTGCTTTCTTGGGTACAGGAACAATGGTGGACATCTTGAAGACATATTCATATTCATTCCCAGTCACCTTGCGATGGTTTGCGCTTTCAGTTTTGCACGAATGCTGCCATCTATCCACGGTTTCTGATTTGGGTGGGTATGAGTAGTCACACTGGGAACAACATTTGCTATTCACTTCCTGATGAACTCAGTCACGGGGGAACTCAGTCACGTGTCAGTGTATACATCGATGTTATTCTCAGAGGCTACCCGGAACATATCCCTGTCCGAGTGACCAAAACAATCTTGAAGCATGGATTCCGATTGGTCATACCAGCGTTAAATAGACCTTAGCACAGGCACTTCCTGTTTGAGTTGCAGCCTATAGGAAGGGATGAGCAAAATGGAGTCGTGATCTGATTTGCTGAAGGGAGGGCGGGGGAGGGCTTTGTACTCATCCCGGACGTTGGAGTAGCAGTGGTCGAGTGTTTTAGCAGCGCGAATACTACAGTCAATGTGTTGATAGAACTTCGGTAGCATTTGCTCAAATTTGCTTTGTTAAAATCCCCAACTACAATAAATGCTGCCTCATGATATGTGGTTTCCAGTTTGCACAAAGTCCAGCGTAGTTCCTTAAGTGCTGTCGTGGTATCGGCTTGAGGGGGAATATACACGGCTATGACTAAAACCGAAGAGAATTATCTTGGGAGATTGCACGGTCAGCATTTGATTGTGAGGTATTCGAGGTAGGGTGAACAAAAGGACTTAAGTTTACTCCGAATACCTCTTCTCCGCCGGCTGCGTCTTGGAGTAACCTCTAGGATAAGTTAAATTGCTCTGGGGTGTACGAACAAAGGATCCAATTCGGGAAAGTCCTATTCCTGGTCGTAATGCTGGTGAGTTACCGCCGCTCTGATATCCAAAAGTTATTTCCGGCTGTGTGCTGGGCCCTCGTGTGTGTGTGTGTGTGCGCTCCCGTGTGTGTGTGTGCTTCTGAGTGTGTGTGTGTGCTACCGTGCATGTGTGTGTGTGTGTGTGTGCGTGCTCCCATGTGTGTGTGTTTGTGTGTATGCTAACGTGAGTGTGTGTGTGCGCGCTCCCGTGTGTGTGTGTTTATAGAGAATATGGGATAATAACTGATGTCCTTGAAGTGACTCTGCAGATTTATCTCCAGTTCATTCTGCTCCTACACTATCTCCTATGTTGAGATTAATTGAAGGCCGAGGACTGTTGGAGCTAGAATTATGGCCCCAGCGTTCCCGTTATGGATATCTCAAGGAAACAATGAAACGGAGTAGGAAAAATGCCCTGTCACTCTGGGTCATGTTGGTATGAGGAGATACACTGACAGTATAACTGGTCATGAAGATGGACGAGCAGATATGTTCAAGAAGGTGATATATTTTCTCTGTAATTTATTGGAGTAAAAGGCAAAACATACTCCATCCTGTCAGCCTCTACTTTCCATTTTCCATTTACAACTCTCTCTCTCTCTCTTTACACTCACAATAGTTCCAAAGGAATAGAGACGAATCAAATGTCATTTTATGTCTATATACAGTGATGTCCTGGGGCTCTGTGGAGTCTGTTTGTGTTTGTGAACAGAGCCCCAGGAACAGCTTGCTTAGGGGACTCCTCTCCAGGTTCATCTCTCTGTAAGTGATGGCTTTGTTATGGAAGGTTTGGGAATCGCTTCCTTTTAGGTGTGTGGTAAACTTTGGGGTGTTGGGTTGAGAGACAAGGAGGCTTTAGTCCACAAAACAACTTTACTAAGACGGAAAATAAATATATCAAAGAAATCACTTCGGTTTTTCTCTGTCTTTCTTCTCTCTCTTAACTGGTGTCCGTCATCTCTCCCCCTTCTCCCTCGCGGTGTGCCATCGTGCTCCTTTTAATTAGCCTCCACGGCTGGTTGGCACTTTCCTCTAATTACCTACACTGATATCTGTCCGTGTCGGGGTGCACAGCTCCCGTATCCCCAGCAGAGGGAGCCAACGTTGTCTCACTTACATCCCTCTATTACCATCCCCTGGGGTAGACCTCCTGCGATACCACACACCCCACGCCTTAGCCCTGACTGGAAGGGAGGCATGCGCAGGGCTAGGTTTGCATCCCTCCTGGATAGGGTGTCCGCATTGCTGTGCTGAGCCACGATCTGTGGATGCGAGAGAAGAAGAGAATCGCTGTAAGGACAGGAACCAGCGGGTGACACGGTCATTTGTGTCCTTACCTCGTGCTACCCACACGAAGGGGGCATGGTCAGTGATCAGGGTGAACTTCCTCCCGAGGAGGTAATACTTGAAGATGTTGAGTGCCCACTTCACGGCGAGGCACTCCTTCTCGACAATGGAGTATTTCTCCTCCCTCGGGAGGAGCCTCCTGCTGACATACATGATGGGGAGGGGCTCCTCGCCTTCCAGCTGTTGGGACAAAACGGCCCCTACCCCGGTGTCAGACGTGTCTGTCTGGATGAGGAGGTTCTTTGAGAAGTCCGGGGTGACGAGTACCGGGTGCGAACATAGCGCATTCTTCAGGGCCTGGAACGCCGCCTCTGTGTCCTCCGTCCATCGCACCGCCTGGGGTAGTCGTGCCTTTGTTAGATCTGTGAGGGGAGAAGCTATTGCGGCAAAGTTAGCTACAAATCTACTGTAGTACGCTGCTAACCCCAGGAATGACTTTACCTGTCTTTTGGTTCGGGGGACCGGCCATCCCCTAATGGCAGCGATTTATTTTTTTCTTGGGGTTTCACATTTCCCCTCCCGATCTGATAGCCCAGGTACTCCACTTCGCCGTAGCCCAGCTTGCACTTGTGGGGTTTCGCGGTCAGACCTGCATCCCATAGCGCATCAATGACGGCCTGTAACTTACGCAGATGTGACTCCCAATTGTCACTCGGCACAATTATGTAATCCAGATACGCCGCTGCGTACTCACTGTGCGGCCGCAGGACTCCTTCCATGAGTCACTGAAAGGTCGCTGGTTCCCCGTGGAACCCGAAAGGCAGAAACCGGTAGTGGTATAGCCACCTCGGGGTGGAGAAGGCAATCTTCTCCCGGGAGGCCGCTGTCAGGGGCACCTGCCAGCACCCCTTCGTCAGGTCCAAGGTGCTGATGTATCTCGCCATCCTCAAGCGGTCGATCAGTTCGCCCACCCAGGGCATGGGGTAGGCATCAAACTTATTGACCTCGTTCAGCCCCCTGAAGTCATTACAGAAGCGGACGGTTCTGTCCGGTTTCGGAACCAGCACTATAGGGCTAGACCATTCACTGTGTGACTCCTCCAGTACCCCCATCTCTAACATTGTCGTCATTTCCCGCTGGACCGTCACCCTCTGGGCTTCTGGTATCCGGTATGGCCGTTTACACACTTTTTCTACCGGAAGGGTGTGGATCTGATGTTCCACGAGGTCCGTGCGCCCCGGCACATCGGAGAACACGGCCATATTCCGCTGGACCAACTCTCTGATTTCCTGTCATTGGGTTGGGCTTAGATCTTCCCCCATTGCCACTTCAACCGAGGGCGGGCCCTGCTGTGGCCTGTTCCACGTTATGCACAGCGCATCACGTGCGTGCCATTTCTTTAGTAAATTCACATGGTAAAGCTGGAGGGGTTTTCCCTGCCCCGGTTGGCAGACCTTATAGTTGATGTCGCCTACCCCCTCAACAATGTCGTAGGGCCCATGTCATGTAGCCAGGAATTTACTCTCTGTGGTAGGGATCAGCACCAAGACCTCCCCCCCTGGTTGGAACTCTCGTGGTTGGGCCCCCAGGTTGTATACACACTCCTGGGCATGTTGCGCCATGTGCTCTCTTACCACTGGCCAAATCGCTGTCATCCTCTCCCTCATCTCCTCCACATGTTCTACTACGCTGCGAAGGGGGGGTCAGCTGTTCTTCCCAGACCTCCTTGGCTAGGTCCAGCAGCCCGCGGGGCCGACGGCCATACAGGAGCTCAAAGGGGGAGAACCCCGTGGATGCTTGGGGAAACTCACGCACTGAAAACATCAGGTGGGGCAGCAGCTGGTCCCAGTTCCTCCCATCTCTCTCGATGACCTTCAGCATCTGTTTCAGGGTCTTATTGAAGCGTTCCACCAGCCCGTCGGTTTGTGGATGGTACACACTGGTCCTCAACTGTTTGATTCGTAACAAATTCCTTCATCACACGAGACACGAACGCGGTGCCCTGGTCCGTCAGGACTTCCCGCGGAATACCTACCCGGCTAAATAAATGGCAGAGCTCCCATGTGATACCTTTTGCTGCCACCGTGCGTAGCGGGATTGCCTCAGGATACTGGGTGGCATAGTCCACGATTACCAGGATGTATTGGTGTCCCCTCACGGTCTTCACCAACAGACCCACCAGATCCATTGCCACCCGCTCAAATGGCACTCCTATATTGGGCAAGGGAACCAAAGGGTTTCGATAATGCACCCTCGGAGCTGTGATCTGGCACTCCGAGCAACTACGGCAGTAGTCCTCCACAGCGCGCTTGACTCCGGGCCAGTGGAGCCGGTTCCCGATTCGCTCCCTGGTTTTCTCCATCCCCAGGTGTGCCCCAAGCAGGTAAGTGTGGGCAAGCTGCAACACAGTCCTAACATACTGATTGGGTATGAGTAACAAGTCTTTGGTCTCCCCATTATGCTTTACTACCTGATACAATAAATTATGCTTGATTGCTTTGTGGGGGTAGCGCCAATCACTTACCCCAGGTAACAGTATGCCATCCACCGCAATCACCTGGCCCCTAGCGTTCTGGAGATTGGGGTCTTCTAATTGGGCCGTCCCGAACTGACCCGTGAGGATTCCCGTGTACGGAGGTCCGTCTAGGGCCTCCACCTCCATAAAGGGGAGCCTGAGGTCTTCCTCGCACAGTGGGTCGCTTGCCGGAGCGGGGTCGTCTCCCTCCTCCGGGTCCGACTCGGGCCCAGTGGACACCTCTCGTGGCGGGGGTTGGGTTGCCCAGGCCATCGTCTTTTTTCCTTTTCTTCCTACCTCCTGTACTCACCTCCCCAGGACCCTCCTCCACAGTGCCGTGAATAGAGGGCAGTCTCGACCAAGGAGAACGGACACTGGCAGGTTAGGAACAGCTCCCACGCGCATATGACACTCCCCCTTTGGGGTGGTTATCCTCACGGGCACCGTTGGGTACCTCTTCGTGTCCCTGTGTACACAGGACACTGTCACCTCCTCATCCCCTGGTTCCTCCTTCCCCTCTCGTGTCAGCCACTGCGGGTGGGCCAGGGTCAACATGCTACCAGTCTGCGGTTTTGTTGGTGCTTCTCTTGGAGAGCCTGTTGCTTCTGCTGGCTGAGGATGAACTGAGCCACCAGCTCCTCCATGGTAGTCTCCGCACACTTGACCCCACGGCACCCAAAGCTACTGAGCTGCCCGCATTCTCCACCATATGTGGTAAACTATGGGGTGTTGGGTTGAGCGTGCAGAGATTGACACAGGGACAGGGAGGCTTTAGTCCACAAAACAACTACTAAGACGGAAAATAAATATATCAAAGAAATCACTCTTTCTTCTCTCTCTTCACTGGTGTCCGTCACTCCCCCTTCTCCCTCGCGGTGTGCCATCGTTCTCCTTTTATTTAGCCTCCACGGCTGGTTGGTACTTTCCTCTAATTACCTACACTGATATCTGTCCGTGTCGGGGTGCCCAGCTCCTGTATCCCCAGCAGAGGGAGCCAACGTCATCTCACATACCTCCTGGGATACCACAGGTGGTTGTAGAATTTAGCAGCTTTTTTCTGTATTTTGATAATTACCGGGTATCGGCCTAATTCGGCTCTGTATCCATTATTTTGTGTTTTACGTTGTATACAGAGTATTTTTTGCAGAATTCTGTATGCATACAGCAGTCTCAATTTGGTGAGCGTACCCTAGACCTTACAGCCATAAAGGGCAATGGGTTCTATAACTGATTCAAGTATTCTTAGCCAGATACAAATTGGTATGTTGAATTTTATTTTCCTTTTGATGGCATAGAAGGCCATTCTTGCCTTGTGTCTCAGCTCGTTCACAGCTTTGTGGAAGTTACCTGTGGCGTTGATGTTTAGGCCAAGGTTTGTATCGTTTTTTTTGTACGCTCTAGGGCAACAGTGTCTAGGTGGAATTTGTATATGTGGTCCTGGCAACTGGACCTTTTTTGGAACACCATTATTTTTGTCTTACTGAGATTTACAGTCAGGGCCCAGGTCTGACAGAATCTGTACAGAAGATCTAGGTCCTGCTGTAGGCCCTCCTTAATTGGGGACATCAACAAACAAACATTTGACTTCACATTCTAGTAGGGTGAGGCCGGTTGCTGCAGACTGTTCTAGTGCCCACACCAATTCGTTGATATATATCTTGAAGAGGGTGGAGCTTAAGCTGCATCCCTGTTTCACCCCACGGCCCTGTGGAGGGAAATAGGGGAGGGAATGCTGTTACCTCCAGGTAGGTGTTTGTCTCCCTGTGAGCTGAGGGTGTCAGGTTCTTGTCCACTTCTGGCATTTATGTCGCCACAGACTAGTACTTCTAGGATGGAGAAGCTATCGACGTTAAAGTATGGGGATTCTATTGGGGGGATATTGGTAGCACATGAGGACATTTTTCTCTGTTGAGATCATTTCTTTATTAATTTCTAGCCAGATGTAAAAGGTTCCTGATTAGACTAATTTAATAGAGTGGGTTAGGTCTGCTTTATACCAAATTAGCATACTCCCTGAGTCTCTTCACTGTTTCAAACCTGGTAGTTTGGTGGATGGGACTACCAGCTCTCTGTAACCTAGAGGGCAGCCAGTGGGTCCATCTCGTTTATACCATGTTTCTTGTAGGATGACAATGTCTTTATTTCCAATTTATTTGATGAAGTCTGGGTTCCTTCTATTTAAGCCAAATGCAGATGACCTCAGAACTTATATATTCCAGTATGAAATAGTAAAAGCTTTGTGTTCCATTGTGTCTAGTGTTCTTTTTGTGTGGTTTAGGCCCGGACGATCACATCATGTTGAGCATCTGATAGATACCTCTTAGGTCGCAGGATGGGGCTAAAACGTGCTGCTGTAGGCGCTCCTTGGTTGGGGACAGAAGCACAAGTGTAATAGTGGGGGTTGGGCCTGTTGCTCTGCTCACGGCCAGGGCATATTTCCTGCTGTCATGTTGAGGTCCTAGCCGCAGGGCCGGGGAGCATGGGTTAGGCAGAAGGGGCATGGGTCTGATATGGGGGGGGGCTATATAAAGTGTGGCCAGGGTTTGCTTCTGGTGGTCTCAGCTGGCTGGGGTGTGCTGGTGATACTGTGGTCTGGGTGTAGGTCCTCTTGGCGTGGGTTCTATTGGTGCAGGTCCTTCAGGACGGGGTCATGAAGGTCTGGGAGGGTGCCTCGCTGGTCTGGGCGGGGTGTCCTTTGCTCTGTTGCTCCTGTGTGAGGTGCTTGGGCTACAGTTGGGGGTGACGTCCTTCAGGGTCCTGGAAAAAGTTGGGATTTCTGCCTTGTATAGGTGGACCTGGATGTAAAGGCTGTTCAAGTCCAGGGTGAAGTGGTGGGCCAGGTAGACATTAGGTTTGAGGCACAGTCTCGCGATATGCTTGTGTTCACCCGCCGTCTGTTGGGTTGGTGGGTCTTGTGTTGTCTGTCCCATTGTGGCGAGATGGTCTGGGGTTGAGTTGGGCTGTTCTGCTGGCTTCTCGGGGGGAGTGTTCTACTCTCTGTCGCACATCAGCTTTCTCAACTCTTCATTCAATGCCATGTGTGCCTCTTTAAGTTCTCTCACCTCAGTCCGTAGAGCAGCCAGCTCTCTCCAACATGTCTCTCTCCAGCCCTGTGGATTTATCCCACTCAATGATGGAGGAGCAGTGCAGTTGTGGGACCAGTGGGGGGAGGGGTTTTGACTATACAATTCAATTCAAGGGGCTTTATTGGTATGGAAAACATATGTTAACATTGCCAAAGCAAGTGAGGTAGATAATATACTGAAGTGAAATAAACAATAAAAAATTAACAGTAAACACTCCACTCACAGAAGTTCAGAAAGAATAAAGACATTACAAATGTCATATTATATATATACAGTGTCGTAACGATGTACAAAGTGTTAAAGTACAAAAGGGAAAATAAATAAACATAAATATGGGTTGTATTTACAATGGTGTTTGTTCTTCACTGGTGGCCCTTTTCTTGTGGCAACAGGTCACAAATCTTGCTGCTGTGATGGCACACTGTGGAATTTCACCCAGTAGATATGGGAGTTTATCAATTCTTTGTGGATCTGTGTAATCTGAGGGAAATATGTGTCTCTAATATGGTCATACATTTGGCAGGAGGTTAGGAAGTGCAGCTCAGTTTCCACCTCATTGTGTGGGCAGTGTGCACATAGCCTGTCTTCTCTTGAGAGCCAGGACTGCCTACGGCGGCCTTTCTCAATAGCAAGGCTACGTTCACTGAGTCTGTACATAGTCAAAGCTTTCCTTAGGTTTGGGTCAGTCAGGTACACCTCAGCAACGCTCAAGGTACCTAGTGATATCATAACCGCCATCGATAAATGTGCAGCCGTCTTCATCGACCTGGCCAAGGCTTTCGACTGTGTCAATCACCGCATTCTTATCGGCAGAGTCAATAGCCTTGTTTTTTCTAATGACTGCCTCGCCTGGTTCACCAACTACTTTGCAGACAGAGTTTCGTTTTTTTGTTGTATTATTCCGTGCAGTGTTGTTTTTAATATCCATGGGGTACTGTATTGTATACAGTGTTGTTTTTAATATCCATGGGGTACTGTATTGTATACAGTGTTGTTTTTAATATCCATGGGGTACTGTATTGTATACAGTGTTGTTTTTCATATCCATGGGGTACTGTATTGTATACAGTGTTGTTTTTAATATCCATGGGGTACTGTATTGTATACAGTGTTGTTTTTAATATCCATGGGGTACTGTATTGTATACAGTGTTGTTTTTAATATCCATGGGGTACTGTATTGTATACAGTGTTGTTTTTAATATCCATGGGGTACTGTATTGTATACAGTGTTGTTTTTCATATCCATGGGGTACTGTATTGTATACAGTGTTGTTTTTAATATCCATGGGGTACTGTATTGTATACAGTGTTGTTTTTCATATCCATGGGGTACTGTATTGTATACAGTGTTGTTTTTAATATCCATGGGGTACTGTATTGTATACAGTGTTGTTTTTAATATCCATGGGGTACTGTATTGTATACAGTGTTGTTTTTAATATCCATGGGGTACTGTATTGTATACAGTGTTGTTTTTAATATCCATGGGGTACTGTATTGTATACAGTGTTGTTTTTCATATCCATGGGGTACTGTATTGTATACAGTGTTGTTTTTAATATCCATGGGGTACTGTATTGTATACAGTGTTGTTTTTCATATCCATGGGGTACTGTATTGTATACAGTGTTGTTTTTCATATCCATGGGGTACTGTATTGTATACAGTGTTGTTTTTAATATCCATGGGGTACTGTATTGTATACAGTGTTGTTTTTAATATCCATGGGGTACTGTATTGTATACAGTGTTGTTTTTAATATCCATGGGGTACTGTATTGTATACAGTGTTGGTTTTAATATCCATGGGGTACTGTATTGTATACAGTGTTGTTTTTAATATCCATGGGGTACTGTATTGTATACAGTGTTGTTTTTCATATCCATGGGGTACTGTATTGTATACAGTGTTGTTTTTAATATCCATGGGGTACTGTATTGTATACAGTGTTGTTTTTAATATCCATGGGGTACTGTATTGTATACAGTGTTGTTTTTAATATCCATGGGGTACTGTATTGTATACAGTGTTGTTTTTAATATCCATGGGGTACTGTATTGTATACAGTGTTGTTTTTAATATCCATGGGGTACTGTATTGTATACAGTGTTGTTTTTAATATCCATGGGGTACTGTATTGTATACAGTGTTGTTTTTAATATCCATGGGGTACTGTATTTTATACAGTGTTGTTTTTAATATCCATGGGGTACTGTATTGTATACAGTGTTGTTTTTAATATCCATGGGGTACTGTATTGTATACAGTGTTGTTTTTAATATCCATGGGGTACTGTATTGTATACAGTGTTGTTTTTAATATCCATGGGGTACTGTATTGTATACAGTGTTATTTTTAATATCCATGGGGTACTGTATTGTATACAGTGTTATTTTTAATATCCATGGGGTACTGTATTGTATACAGTGTTGTTTTTAATATCCATGGGGTACTGTATTGTATACAGTGTTATTTTTAATATCCATGGGGTACTGTATTGTATACAGTGTTGTTTTTAATATCCATGGGGTACTGTATTGTATACAGTGTTATTTTTAATATCCATGGGGTACTGTATTGTATACAGTGTTGTTTTTAATATCCATGGGGTACTGTATTGTATACAGTGTTGTTTTTAATATCCATGGGGTACTGTATTGTATACAGTGTTATTTTTAATATCCATGGGGTACTGTATTGTATACAGTGTTGTTTTTAATATCCATGGGGTACTGTATTGTATACAGTGTTATTTTTAATATCCATGGGGTACTGTATTGTATACAGTGTTGTTTTTAATATCCATTGGGTACTGTATTGTATACAGTGTTATTTTTAATATCCATGGGGTACTGTATTGTATACAGTGTTATTTTTAATATCCATGGGGTACTGTATTGTATACAGTGTTGTTTTTAATATCCATGGGGTACTGTATTGTATACAGTGTTATTTTTAATATCCATGGGGTACTGTATTGTATACAGTGTTGTTTTTAATATCCATGGGGTACTGTATTGTATACAGTGTTATTTTTAATATCCATGGGGTACTGTATTGTATACAGTGTTGTTTTTAATATCCATGGGGTACTGTATTGTATACAGTGTTATTTTTAATATCCATGGGGTACTGTATTGTATACAGTGTTGTTTTTAATATCCATGGGGTACTGTATTGTATACAGTGTTGTTTTTAATATCCATGGGGTACTGTATTGTATACAGTGTTATTTTTAATATCCATGGGGTACTGTATTGTATACAGTGTTGTTTTTAATATCCATGGGGTACTGTATTGTATACAGTGTTATTTTTAATATCCATGGGGTACTGTATTGTATACAGTGTTGTTTTTAATATCCATTGGGTACTGTATTGTAATAACCTCTGGACAGGGATAAACCATGGCGACTTCAAAGGCCTCTACATTTGGGTGGGGGTCAGTTTCTTTCCCAGCAGCTTGGTAGCCTGATTTATTAAGCTTTATGTAACAAAATGACCTACAGATTACTGTCTTTTAATTTTTGCCTTCAGATGTAGGTTCAGACTGAACATTACTCACTCGGTGTTGTGTTGGATGGTATTTACAGGTTCCGCTGTGTTTCTTCTGCAGGTTTTGGTTTGTTAGAAGTTTTTTTATTGATAGACTGTGTTAGAAATAGTCCATTCAGGCCATTTTTTGTCCAAAGTCAAAGTTATAGGTATGGAATAGTGATTTGGATGGAAAGTTTTGATGTTGAGGTTAGTATCCAGCCAGTTTATCTACATTTATCCATCTCTAATTTAATATTTTTGAAGAAGAACTCAGGAGTCCATGCTCCCTGTGTCTCTCTCTACTCTCTCTCTCTCTCTGTCTCTCTATGTCTCTCTCTCTCTCTTTCTCTCTCTCTTTCTCTCCCTCTCTCTCTCTGTCTCTCTCTCTCTCTCTCTCTCTCTCTCTCTCTCTCTCTCTCCCTCCCTCCCTCTCTCTGTCTCTGTCTCTGTCTCTGTCTCTCTCTGTCTCTGTCTGTCTCTATCCCTCCTCTACTTTTACTTTCATCTCTCTTTGTTTTTCTTTTCCTCCTGCCTGCCCAGAATCTCTCCCCAT
The DNA here is from genome assembly GCF_057628025.1 of Oncorhynchus mykiss. NCBI lineage: Eukaryota > Metazoa > Chordata > Actinopteri > Salmoniformes > Salmonidae > Oncorhynchus > Oncorhynchus mykiss. The sequence goes on along the minus strand of NC_143037.1, from coordinate 70,850,342 downwards.
CTCTGAGCCTAAGTCTCTCCGGTAACTACAGGAGCAGAGAAATCCTATTTCTGACGGGGCAGCAGCTCAGCTTGAAATGGCAACCTACAGGGGATAATATGATCAACTGCCTGCCTCTCAGATCAGATCAATGCTCACTAACCCATAATGTGTGTGTATGTGTGTGTTAGAGAGCGAGTGAGAGGATAGGATGGTAACAACAGAGCTGTCTTCTCCCTGCCAATGGTCGATCCATCATGGAGCATTATACAAAGCACAGTTTGTACAGTAGATATCTCCCACACAACCCCCTGTGTTATGGCTGTTACTCACAGGCCTACCAAGTTTCAAGGCCCAGCACCCCTAATTTTTTATTTTATTTTTATTTAACCTTTATTTAACTAGGCATGTCAGTTAAAACAATTTCTTATTTACAATGACGGCCTACCGGGGAACACTGGGTAAACTGCCTTGTTCAGGGGCAGAACAACAGATTTTTACCTTGTCAGCTCGTGGATTCAATCCAGTAACCTTTCGGTTACTAGTCCAACGCTCTAATCACTAGGCGACCTGCCGGCCCTAAGTGTAATGTAATTCTGGGGCGGCAGGAAGCCTAGTGGTAAGAGCATATATATGAGAGAGAGAGAATCAAGACCATATGATAATAAACCAATGTGGAATATACCCAGTGGACTGTCTGTCTTTAGCTGGGTTCACATGGCCGGATGAGAGGGCCCAAGAGTAACTCAGCCCAGATGGACACAGGCTGGGTCAGGTTCTATTAGATGTCTGAGAGGAGTGAGATATCAACCAGACCAAACTATGTGCATTTAGTTTATTAAAAATAACGAGAAAAGTGACACTCCTGTTTAGAAAATTGGGTAAAAAGTTATAATGTTGAGCGGAGAGAGAGCGAGTGTGGGCCATTGCCAGATTGATTGACAGCCATTAAACGTTTGGCACAGCCCAGCGGTTGTGCCAGCTCTGAGACATTCTGTGTGACGAACCCCCTAGTCAACATGTCCCTCTATCAAGGATTATCCTCCGAAAGGTTTGGGTCCTCATGAATAAATAATATGCTGTGCCCTGAGGCGTCCTGCCAATTGCCGGATGTAAAAAAAAAAAAAACGACTGCTGTTTATAAACACTATTTTAATTATTTATAAAGTAAATTGGCCAGTGGAATAAAGAAGAGATGCATTAGAGACGAGATGACATGATGTACAACACCCTCATGACTCATGGAAATTATGACCTTTTGGCTGTTTTTGGAAAACATTGTGTCTAATGGAATCTCACTGTGAACTGTGTTCAGCTGAGAGCTGCTTAATACAGCAGGGACAATTGGAGCTCACTGACCTTAAACAACTGTTCACACTCATTTATATTATTTGGGATAATAGTTTATTAGGTACACCACACAGTTCACGAAAATGGATCGCTCCTGCAGATACTGAGTCATGTGTCTGTGGCTTGCTATATAACGCAGGCAGAAAGGCACTGAGGTATTCAGTTACTGTTTGATTTAACATTAGAATGGGCAAAACGAGTGACCTAAACGACTTTGAGCATGGTACGATCGTCGGTGCCAGGCACGGCATCTTGAAACTCATCGATCCTTGGCACAGGTGGGCTATTGCAGCAGACGACCACACCGGGTTCCACTCCTATGAGCTAAAATCAAGATGTGGCTCCAGTGGGCATGAGATCACCAACACTGGACAATTGAGGAGTGGAAAAATGTTGCCTGGCCTGACAAATCCCAGTTCCTGTTGTGTCAGTCCATGGACCCATCCTGCCTGGCGTCAATGGTACAGGGTGGGGGGGGTTGACCTGGTAATAGATGAGTGTACTTAATAAACTGTCCGGTTAGTGTATAATTTGGGATGCTGCAGGTCTGGAAATTGGTCTCCTATAAAATGATAGAAACCCACAGGTCCACTGAGAAGAGAGAGGAACCATAAACCAGATTCTCTTATATTCTCTTAAGTCTTGTGTGTGTGTGTGTGTGTGTGTGTGTGTGTTTGTGTGTGTGTGTGTGTGTGTGTAGATGTGCATAGGTGCGTGCGTGTGTCCTATAATTACAATATGCTTGGCCAGGGTGCGGGAGCAGTAATTAGGCAGTGTTGGAGAAACAGAGAGTTTTCTTGGCTTCCTGCTGCCACATCTCTCTGTTGGATCCTTCCCTCCTGTTAGATTGGCAGTGCCAGGTGGCCTTGCTGCCTGCTGCCACATCTCTCTGTTGGATCCCTCCTTCCTGTTAGGTTGGCAGTGCCAGGTGTCCTGGCTGCCTGCTGCCACATCTCTCTGTTGGATCCCTCCTTCCTGTTAGGTTGGCAGTGCCAGGTATCCTGGCTGCCTGCTGCCACATCTCTCTGTTGGATCCCTCCCTCCTGTTAGGTTGGCAGTGCCAGGTGTCCTGGCTGCCTGCTGCCACATCTCTCTGTTGGATCCCTCCTTCCTGTTAGGTTGGCAGTGCCAGGTGTCCTGGCTGCCTGCTGCCACATCTCTCTGTTGGATCCCTCCCTCCTGTTAGGTTGGCAGTGCCAGGTGTCCTGGCTGCCTGCTGCCACATCTCTCTGTTGGATCTCTCCTTCCTGTTAGGTTGGCAGTGCCAGGTATCCTGGCTGCCTGCTGCCACATCTCTCTGTTGGATCCCTCCCTCCTGTTAGGTTGGCAGTGCCAGGTATCCTGGCTGCCTGCTGCCACATTTCTCTGTTGGATCCCTCCTTCCTGTTAGGTTGGCAGTGCCAGGTATCCTGGCTGCCTGCTGCCAGGGCAGGTGGTGTTATTGAGTCTTCCGCTACGCTCAATCTCTGCACCCCAACCCAAGTACTCTGATCTGCCACCTCTGGTCTCTTAGCTCTCCCACCCCTATGGGAAGGCAGCTCCCACTCAGCCCAGTCCAAGCTCTTCTCTGTCCTGGCACTCCAATGGTTGAACCCCCTTCCCCCTAAAGCTAGAACAGTAGAGTCATCTGGCCATCTTCCCGAAAACATCTGAAACCCTACCTCTTCAAATAGTTTCTTAAATATTCCCACAGCACTCCACCTTTCATAAACTAACACTCACACTTGACTTCTTCCCCCTTACTAGCACTGACTTTGCTGATAGCTACTTTTTTGAGGGAAAATTGACTTATTATGACTGAGATATGTGGTTGTCCCACCTAGCTATCTTAAGATGAATGCACTAACTAACTGTATGTCTTGATAATAGTGTCTGCTATATATGTAAAACAAAAAACATATATATAATGAACTTTAATGACTATTTAAACGATTACCTGGATGGGTGAATTATCAAAAGGGCTCAGTTTGACCCGCTATCTTTCTCCCCTTAAAGAGCGACTGCCTTTAAAAAGCAACGAATCCCTTTGAATATGGCCTATGTGGTATTGATATGAGTCAGAAACAGTTATTCTAGTGTCAAACTTGACTACAAAGTGTAAATAGGATCATTTTGGTCTCATCTAAAACAGAGTTTGGAACATCCGTGTGTCACAATGGGTAAATGAAAGTTGGGTTTTGATTAGACGATGTACATTTGCCCACTAACTTGAGATGAACAGCTGCGTTGATTGCTCTCTATCCGATAGCATAGACAGCGAGACAGACCTGCCCAGCAGCTCTGACTTGTTTACACAAGACAACACATCACACATTTTTAAACTTCAGAAATACTGCACAAAACACCTTAGTTAGGTGTAAAATTGCACATCGAAAACATCCTCGGCAAACACGTTAAAATGAATGACATTTTTCTTGAGTTATTTTAGATTCATTCTGGTGATTTTGAAGAAGTGAAATAGGCTTCCTACCGTGTCTCATGAGGGACAAACATCATTAACCAAATGCGGAATCGGTCAGGAAACACACCTCCCAAGACTGAAACCTAGTTTTTCTAATTAGCAACAGACAAACACACTTGCCAATTGGTGTGTTCAGATAATTGAACCAATCAGTGTTTATTAATGAAAACAACATGGTAGCTTATGGTTGAGGGTAGTCTAGGCTACTAGACTATGTCATCATGACTGACTGGTCATCTCCCACCTCTGCATGTATTTAATGTGTCAAAAACATTATGAGAAATAAACAAAATAAACAAATAAGGAAAGAAAAAAAAGGAATTAAAAGAACATTAAAATCCCTCAGAGGGATAATTATCCATGATAAACAAGCAGCAGGCATGCGGAGTGAGGACATCTCAGTGACAAGGTGTGTCAGTATATCTACTTTTATCATCTGTACACTACGCCACACTCCATAGATTAGAATTAAGAGTTCAGACTCTAAACACCTGAACACTCCCACTCTCTCTTCTCCTCCTCCTCTCCCATCCATCCATCTCCTCCCCTCCTACCCATTAATGAAACTATTCTCATGTATTCCTCCCTCCCATCTCTATAGGTTGTCATGGTGATGTGGTTGGGGTTTTCAGTAGCAGGGTGGTCTGATTGATGGTGACTTTCTCTTTCAGGAACATGACACGAGCAGAAAAAAAGGACAACCTCCCAGTGAATGAAGCTGAGGGACAAGAGAGCAGAAAGAGAGGAGAAATAGGAGAGAAAAGCCCCCAGAGGCAGGGTAAGGCTGTGGGGGCCAGGGAGTGTTGGGGACTGAGGTCAGTCTAATTTGCAGAGTGGCCACTCTTTTAAACTCCCTGGTGAAAGGAACACGTTTTATCTGTGAAGTGCTCACTGTGTGTGGAAGAAATTCATTGGTGATTTGGGTCTCATCCCAGGAGCTACGGGAGGCAAAAACAAACTGACCTCTCTCCATGCAGTGGTCCACAGAACAGAAGACTGACTTACTGGAGAATAGGAAGGGAGACATACGGAGAGAGACTCACTCTAGCTAACACACCACATTATCCACTGGACATGAGGAGAGAATGTTTAAGAATATAACAATACAGTCTCATTCCTTCAGATCTAGCCTATCCTCTTTTCTCCCCATCTCTGTGAGTAGATTTAACCGGAGAAGTGATTCGAAAGCCACTTGACTCATTAGCGAAAGCTCTCGATCTACTTAAGGATGCTTCTAAGCAGTGCACGGTACTTTCCCTTCCCTCCTAACTGGAAATAGATTCATTCTGCAGTACCAATGCATGTTTTCTAATTAGGAGCAGAATGGTGGAGATGTCTTAACCATTACAAAACATTATAAACGGGATGGTTCGAGCCCTGAATGCTGATTGGCTGACAGCCGTGGTATACCACAGATATGACAAAACATTTATTTTTACTGCTCTAATTATGTCGGTAAGCAGTTTATAACAGCAATAAGGCACCTCAGGGGTTTGTGGTATATGGCCAATATACCATGGCTAAGTGTATGTGTCTAGTCACTCCGCGTTGTGTTCGACTGTAAGAACACCCCTTAGCTGTGGTATATTGGCCAAATACCACACCCCCTCGGGCCTTATTGGTTAACTATCCTCCAATAGTATCCCAGTGGGACTCATCAGCTTTGTAACAAACATGCCCAAGAAAAATCCAATTAGTTGCTGCAACTTTCTGTACATTACAGTTGTTTACTTCCCAGTGTTAAAATGTGTATTTCCTAATTGACGTATTGAGTGTCACGCACATTACGGTGTTGTCTGACCATCCAAGGAATGTACTGTATAGACAGCTTGTGCTGTTTAGGCAGGAAGTTGTCTTACTGGTACACGACTACAGTGTAATCCAAGCATGAAAACATACTACAGTTTACTATAGAATACTACAGTATTTACTATCAAAAAAATAAATAAATCAAACAATCCCTCAATTGTGTCGTGCTTAATATCACATTTTGTAGTATACAGTAGAATACTATAGTAAATACCACAACAGTTTCCACAAAATAAATACTGCAGTAATGTCAGCAAAAACACCACACTTTTTAAACTATAAATACTATATATATTATATAACTATACTATATTATATAACTATAATACTATAAATACTGTAAATACTATATATATTATATAACTATACTATGTTATATAACTATAATACTATAAATACTGTAAATACTATATATATTATATAACTATACTATATTATATAACTATAATACTATAAATACTGTAAATACTATATATATTATATAACTATACTATATTATATAACTATAATACTATAAATACTGTAAATACTATAGTATTTAATTTTTTTATACCCCGCCCATTCCCCTCCCCCATGTCCCAGTTTGTGCCATCCATAGTGAAACCTACAAGTATAGACCGTACTGTATATTGTGTCTCCCACAGGTTATAGAAAAGAGCAGAAGCCCTGAACTGTCCTATCAGACCCTAGTCCTACCTAGCTACAGATCATGGCAAATTTGCTCTTTTAGTATTCCTCCAGTATCTGTAGGAGAAACGTGGGTGTTGTTGGTGAGAACCCAGGGAGGGAGCTGTCACGATGGGAAGCAGGATACAACACCATCCTAATTTCACAGATGGACTGGTGCAATTACATAATGTGACTTTATCTCTCTCCCATCGTTGTATTGGATCAGTTAGTTGGTCAGAGCGTGGTGTTATCTCTCTTCCATCGTTGTATTGGATCAGTTAGTTGGTCATCAGAGCGTGGTGTTATCTCTCTTCCATCGTTGTATTGGATCAGTTAGTTGGTCATCAGAGCGTGGTGTTATCTCTCTTCCATCGTTGTATTGGATCAGTTAGTTGGTCATCAGAGCGTGGTGTTATCTCTCTTCCATCGTTGTATTGGATCAGTTAGTTGGTCATCAGAGCGTGGTGTTATCTCTCTTCCATCGTTGTATTGGATCAGTTAGTTGGTCATCAGAGTGTGATGTTATCTCTGTTTCCTTGTTTTATTGGATCAGTTAGTTGGTCATCAGAGCGTGGTGTTATCTCTCTTCCATCGTTGTATTGGATCAGTTAGTTGGTCAGAGCGTGGTGTTATCTCTCTTCCATGGTTGTATTGGATCAGTTAGTTGGTCAGAGCGTGGTGTTATCTCTCTTCCATCGTTGTATTGGATCAGTTAGTTGGTCAGAGCGTGGTGTTATCTCTCTTCCATCGTTGTATTGGATCAGTTAGTTGGTCAGAGCGTGGTGTTATCTCTCTTCCATCGTTGTATTGGATAGTTGGTCAGAGCGTGGTGTTATCTCTCTTCCATCGTTGTATTGGATCAGGTAGTTGGTCATCAGAGTGTGGTGTTATCTCTGTTTCCTCGTTGTATTGGATCAGTTAGTTGGTCATCAGAGTGTGATGTTAACTCTGTTTCCTCGTTGTATTGGATCAGTTAGTTGGTCATCAGAGCGTGATGTTAACTCTGTTTCCTCGTTGTATTGGATCAGTCAGTTGGTCATCAGAGCGTGGTGTTATCTCTGTTTCCTCGTTGTATTGGATCAGTCAGTTGGTCATCAGAGTGTGGTGTTATCTCTGTGGGAGGCAGACGCTCACTACTATTATTGGTATCCTCTCCTCTCCTTTCCTCTACAGTTTTACCTTTGTGTTGATTCGTCCTTCTGCCTGTCTCTGATTCCATGCCATATTCAGCTCCCTCATATTGTAGACTGAGTAGTGGAGTAGCTAGTAGCTATGCAGAACAGGGGCCATTGAATGCCATGAAGTAAGCCATTGTATAAACTCATTGAGGGTGTGCAATCTGTCAGATGAAGTTTGTCCTCTTTTCCTGTGTTATGATGTGTTGATGTCTGTTAATCTGTGGATTAAGGCAGGATGTCATTGTATCATTGCTATGCTGTAATTGAGAGAGTAGGAGGGACCTACGGGCTTTACAATGTGATGCATATCTAATCACAGCTCACTGAAAAATGTTCTCTCGAATGAGCATACACACACACACACACACACACACACACACACACACACACACACACACACACACACACACGAGTACATACACACACGAGTACATACACACACGAGTACATACACACACACACATGAGTACATACACACACACACACACTAGATTTGCCCTAATATAACATGTATCAACCCCTAGAAAAATGTCAATTTATTATAATCCTATTGCTGCCAGATTTCTCAATAGAAGATCCTCCATCTGTACTGGATCACTGCTGGAGGGCGATAAGGAGAACTACATGTTCTGTGAATCTTCAATCTCTCTGCTGTTGTAGTGATTGACCCTGTGATGAAAACTCCTCTGTACCTCTCAATCCACTCCAGACTGTCTCCCTGCGGCCCCAGTTGCTGCTGTTGACCCACACCTTGCATTCTTTAGTTCTGTTAAATAACATTTTTTAAATGGTGTAATTATTTTAACAGTAGCAGGGAGAGGAGGCGGGGAGAGGGGGAGAGGGGCCAAAGCAGAGCCAGGGAGAGGGGAGAGGGGGAGGGGAGAGGGGGAGAGGGGGAGAGGGGCCAAAGCAGAGCCAGGGAGAGGGGGAGGGGGGAGGAGGGGGAGGGGAGAGGGGGAGGGGACTGGGTGAGATGAAGGGAATGCGAAGGAGAGGATAAATGAGGTCTGGACTAGCTGGGTGTTGGGGATGATGAGCGTTGCTGTCTGTCCGTTCTGTTCCCCTGCTCTGTCCATGGGACCCTCTTCTTCTCCAGAGAATGCTCCCATTCCAGAGGTCCATCGGCCCAGGGAGGGGCTGTGAAGGGTAAGGGGTGGAGGTGGGGGTCACTGGAGGGTGGGGCTGTTCAGTGTGTGGAGGCAGCCATGGTGGCGTGGGGTTCTGGAGAGGTCAGCTCCTGTCCAGTCAGTGTAGCCAGTAGGCTTTGTCTGATGGAGGGGCCATCTGAGGGCTGAGCAGTGAGATCCCCTTGAGGATCCCAGGCTCTTATAGTACTGCCTTAAAGTCATAGCATTCACTAAAACATCAGGACATCTGCATTGATTATAAACACAGCAAACACAAGACAGCAGCACAGCCATATATCTGTCAAAAGCCCCTCCTCTCTATTTGCTAACCACAGAAAGCATACATGGCTGTTTCTAGTTATGGGCTCAAACCATATCTACCTTTGTTAAGCTACAACCCTGGGTTTAGCCTGGAAATGGAGGAGTAGCTACTTTTAGAGCAGATAAACATTGGCTGCAGAAACTGTAAGAGCCGGTAGGTTCAGAGACAGAGCAGGTACGTTCAGAGACAGAGCAGGTACGTTCAGAGACAGAGCAGGTACGTTCAGAGACAGAGCAGGAACGGTCAGAGACAGAGCAGGTAAGTTGACAGAGACAGAGCAGGTAAGTTCAGAGACAGAGCAGGTACGTTCAGAGACAGAGCAGGTAAGTTCACAGAGACAGAGCAGGTACGTTCAGAGACAGAGCAGGTAAGTTCACAGAGACAGAGCAGGTAAGTTCACAGAGACAGAGCAGGTACGTTCACAGAGACAGAGCAGGTACGTTCACAGAGACAGAGCAGGAACGTTCAGAGACAGAGCACGTGTGTTCACAGAGACAGACAGAGCAGGTGTGTTCACAGAGACAGACAGAGCAGGTGTGTTCACAGAGACAGACAGAGCAGGTGTGTTCACAGAGACAGACAGAGCAGGTCTGTTCACAGAGACAGACAGAGCAGGTGTGTTCACAGAGACAGACAGCGCAGGTGTGTTCACAGAGACAGACAGCGCAGGTGTGTTCACAGAGACAGACAGAGCAGGTGTGTTCACAGAGACAGATAGAGCAGGTGTGTTCACAGAGACAGACAGAGCGGGTGTGTTCACAGAGACAGACAGAGCAGGTGGGTTCACAGAGACAGACAGAGCAGGTGTATTCACAGAGACAGACAGAGCAGGTGTGTTCACAGAGACAGAGACAGAGCACGTGTGTTCACAGAGACAGAGACAGAGCACGTGTGTTCACAGAGACAGAGACAGAGCACGTGTGTTCACAGAGACAGACAGAGCACGTGTGTTCACAGAGACAGACAGAGCACGTGTGTTCACAGAGACAGACAGAGCAGGTGTGTTCACAGAGACAGACAGAGCAGGTGTGTTCACAGAGACAGACAGAGCAGGTGTGTTCACAGAGACAGACAGAGCAGGTGTGTTCACAGAGACAGACAGAGCAGGTGTGTTCACAGAGACAGACAGAGCAGGTGTGTTCACAGAGACAGACAGAGCAGGTGTGTTCACAGAGACAGACAGAGCAGGTGTGTTCACAGAGACAGACAGAGCAGGTGTGTTCACAGAGACAGACAGAGCAGGTGCGTTCACAGAGACAGACAGAGCAGGTGTGTTCACAGAGACAGACAGAGCAGGTGTGTTCACAGAGACAGACAGAGCAGGTGTGTTCACAGAGACAGACAGAGTGTGTTCACAGAGACAGACAGAGCAGGTGTGTTCACAGAGACAGACAGAGCAGGTGTGTTCACAGAGACAGACAGAGCAGGTGTGTTCACGGAGACAGACAGAGCAGGTACGTTCACAGAGACAGAGCAGGTACGTTCACAGAGACAGAGCAGGTACGTTCACAGAGACAGAGCAGGTACGTTCACAGAGACAGAGCAGGTACGTTCACAGAGACAGAGCAGGTACGTTCAGAGACAGAGCAGGTAAGTTTACAGAGACAGAGCAGGTACGTTCAGAGACAGAGCAGGTACGTTCAGAGACAGAGCAGGTACGTTCACAGAGACAGAGCAGGTACGTTCAGAGACAGAGCAGGTACGTTCAGAGACAGAGCAGGTACGTTTACAGAGACAGAGCAGGTACGTTCACAGAGACAGAGCAGGTACGTTCACAGAGACAGAGCAGGTACGTTCAAAGAGACAGACAGAGCAGGTACGTTTACAGAGACAGAGCAGGTACATTCAGAGACAGAGCAGGTATGTTCACAGAGACAGAGACAGAGCAGGTATGTTCACAGAGACAGACAGAGCAGGTGTGTTCACAGAGACAGAGACAGAGCACGTGTGTTCACAGAGACAGACAGAGCAGGTGTGTTCACAGAGACAGACAGAGCAGGTGTGTTCACAGAGACAGACAGAGCAGGTGTGTTCACAGAGACAGACAGAGTGTGTTCACAGAGACAGACAGAGCAGGTGTGTTCACAGAGACAGACAGCGCAGGTGTGTTCACAGAGACAGACAGAGCAGGTGTGTTCACAGAGACAGATAGAGCAGGTGTGTTCACAGAGACAGACAGAGCAGGTGTGTTCACAGAGACAGACAGAGCAGGTGTGTTCACAGAGACAGACAGAGCAGGTGTATTCACAGAGACAGACAGAGCAGGTGTGTTCACAGAGACAGAGACAGAGCACGTGTGTTCACAGAGACAGAGATAGAGCAGGTGTGTTCACAGAGACAGAGCAGGTGTGTTCACAGAGACAGACAGAGCACGTGTGTTCACAGAGACAGACAGAGCACGTGTGTTCACAGAGACAGACAGAGCAGGTGTGTTCACAGAGACAGACAGAGCAGGTGTGTTCACAGAGACAGACAGAGCAGGTGTGTTCACAGAGACAGACAGAGCAGGTGTGTTCACAGAGACAGACAGAGCAGGTGTGTTCACAGAGACAGACAGAGCAGGTGTGTTCACAGAGACAGACAGAGCAGGTGTGTTCACAGAGACAGACAGAGCAGGTGTGTTCACAGAGACAGACAGAGCAGGTGCGTTCACAGAGACAGACAGAGCAGGTGTGTTCACAGAGACAGACAGAGCAGGTGTGTTCACAGAGACAGACAGAGCAGGTGTGTTCACAGAGACAGACAGAGTGTGTTCACAGAGACAGACAGAGCAGGTGTGTTCACAGAGACAGACAGAGCAGGTGTGTTCACAGAGACAGACAGAGCAGGTGTGTTCACAGAGACAGACAGAGCAGGTGTGTTCACGGAGACAGACAGAGCAGGTACGTTCACAGAGACAGAGCAGGTACGTTCACAGAGACAGAGCAGGTACGTTCACAGAGACAGAGCAGGTACGTTCACAGAGACAGAGCAGGTACGTTCAGAGACAGAGCAGGTAAGTTTACAGAGACAGAGCAGGTACGTTCAGAGACAGAGCAGGTACGTTCAGAGACAGAGCAGGTACGTTCACAGAGACAGAGCAGGTACGTTCAGAGACAGAGCAGGTACGTTCAGAGACAGAGCAGGTAAGTTTACAGAGACAGAGCAGGTACGTTCACAGAGACAGAGCAGGTACGTTCACAGAGACAGAGCAGGTACGTTCAAAGAGACAGACAGAGCAGGTACGTTTACAGAGACAGAGCAGGTACATTCAGAGACAGAGCAGGTATGTTCACAGAGACAGAGACAGAGCAGGTATGTTCACAGAGACAGAGCAGGTATGTTCACAGAGACAGAGCAGGTATGTTCACAGAGACAGAGCAGGTATGTTCACAGAGACAGAGCAGGTATGTTCACAGAGACAGAGCACGTGTGTTCACAGAGACAGACAGAGCAGGTGTGTTCACAGAGACAGACAGAGCAGGTGTGTTCACAGAGACAGACAGAGCAGGTGTGTTCACAGAGACAGACAGAGCAGGTGTGTTCACAGAGACAGACAGAGCAGGTCTGTTCACAGAGACAGACAGAGCAGGTGTGTTCACAGAGACAGACAGCGCAGGTGTGTTCACAGAGACAGACAGCGCAGGTGTGTTCACAGAGACAGACGGAGCAGGTGTGTTCACAGAGACAGATAGAGCAGGTGTGTTCACAGAGACAGACAGAGCAGGTGTGTTCACAGAGACAGACAGAGCACGTGTGTTCACAGAGACAGACAGAGCAGGTGTATTCACAGAGATAGACAGAGCAGGTGTGTTCACAGAGACAGAGACAGAGCACGTGTGTTCACAGAGACAGAGCACGTGTGTTCACAGAGACAGACAGAGCACGTGTGTTCACAGAGACAGACAGAGCACGTGTGTTCACAGAGACAGACAGAGCAGGTGTGTTCACAGAGACAGACAGAGCAGGTGTGTTCACAGAGACAGACAGAGCAGGTGTGTTCACAGAGACAGACAGAGCAGGTGTGTTCACAGAGACAGACAGAGCAGGTGTGTTCACAGAGACAGACAGAGCAGGTGTGTTCACAGAGACAGACAGAGCAGGTGCGTTCACAGAGACAGACAGAGCAGGTGTGTTCACAGAGACAGACAGAGCAGGTGTGTTCACAGAGACAGACAGAGCAGGTGTGTTCACAGAGACAGACAGAGCAGGTGTGTTCACAGAGACAGACAGAGCAGGTGTGTTCACAGAGACAGACAGAGCAGGTGTGTTCACGGAGACAGACAGAGCAGGTGTGTTCACAGAGACAGACAGAGCAGGTGTGTTCACAGAGACAGAGACAGAGCAGGTAGGTTCACAGAGACAGCCCTCACCTTCCCCGTACCATACTGTAATGGTGCAGACAGCCCTCTCCTTCCCCCGTACCATACTGTAATGGTGCAGACAGCCCTCTCCTTCCCCGTACCATACTGTAATGGTGCAGACAGCCCTCTCCTTCCCTGTACCATACTGTAATGGTGCAGACAGCCCTCACCTTCCCCGTACCATACTGTAATGGTGCAGACAGCCCTCTCCTTCCCCCGTACCGTAGTGTAATGGTGCAGACAGCCCTCTCCGTCCCCGTACCATACTGTAATGGTGCAGACAGCCCTCACCTTCCCCGTACCATACTGTAATGGTGCAGACAGCCCTCTCCTTCCCCGTACCATACTGTAATGGTGCAGACAGCCCTCTCCTTCCCCCGTACCATACTGTAATGGTGCAGACAGCCCTCTCCTTCCCCCGTACCATACTGTAATGGTGCAGACAACCCTCTCCTTCCCCGTACCATACTGTAATGGTGCAGACAGCCCTCTCCTTCCCCGTACCATACTGTAATGGTGCAGACAGCCCTCTCCTTCCTCCGTACCATACTGTAATGGTGCAGACAGCCCTCACCTTCCCCGTACCATACTGTAATGGTGCAGACAGCCCTCTCCTTCCAAGTACCATACTGTAATGGTGCAGACAGCCCTCACCTTCCCCCGTACCATAGTGTAATGGTGCAGACAGCCCTCTCCGTCCCCGTACCATACTGTAATGGTGCAGACAGCCCTCTCCTTCCCCCGTACCATACTGTAATGGTGCAGACAGCCCTCTCCTTCCCCCGTACCATACTGTAATGGTGCAGACAGCCCTCTCCTTCCCCCGTACCATACTGTAATGGTGCAGACAGCCCTCTCCTTCCCCCGTACCATACTGTAATGGTGCAGACAGCCCTCTCCGTCCCCGTACCATACTGTAATGGTGCAGACAGCCCTCTCCTTCCCCAGTACCATACTGTAATGGTGCAGACAGCCCTCTCCTTCCCCGTACCATACTGTAATGGTGCAGACAGCCCTCTCCTTCCCCGTACCATACTGTAATGGTGCAGACAGCCCTCTCCGTCCCCGTACCATACTGTAATGGTGCAGACAGCCCTCTCCTTCCCCCGTACCATACTGTAATGGTGCAGACAGCCCTCACCTTCCCCGTACCATACTGTAATGGTGCAGACAGCCCTCTCCTTCCAAGTACCATACTGTAATGGTGCAGACAGCCCTCTCCTTCCAAGTACCATACTGTAATGGTGCATCCTTTGTAGGGATGTTTTCCTCCACAGTCAGGGGGTGTTGCAACACTTTAATGAGCATAAATAGAGGAGTGTTATTTGAATTTAATAGATTGAAATAAAAGTTTATTGTCCATCCAGGATGGACATTTTTCTCCAGCGTCATCTTCCATTAAAATGATCACATACACCTACATTCTCACATCATCACATTTAAACCAGTCAGTCATCATACTGCATACACTAACAACATAGAGGACATTAATATATCATCACATTTAAACCAGTCAGTCATCATACTGCATACACTAACAACATAGAGGACATTAATATATCATCACATTTAAACCAGTCAGTCATCATGTTACAGACTAACAACATAGAGGACATTAATACATTCGCTCACAAATGGCCGCTGTCCCAACTGCACTAGATACAGTTGAAGTCGGATGTTTACATGTCCTTAGCCAAATACGTTTAAACTCAGTTTTTCACAATTCCTGACATTTAATACGAGCAAAAATTCTCTGTCTTAGGTCAGTTAGGATCACCACTTTATTTTAAGAATGTGAAATGTCAGAATAATAGTAGAGTGATTTATTTCAGCTTTTATTTCTTTCATCATATTCCCACTGGGTCAGAAGTTTACATACACTCAATTAGTATTTGGTAGCATTGCCTTTAAATTGTTTAACTTGGGTCAAATGTTTTGTAACCTTCCACAAGCTTCCCACAATAAGTTGGGGGAATTTTGGCCCATTCCTCCTGACAGAGCTGGTGTAACTGAGTCAGGTTTGTAGGCCTCCTTACTCGCACACACTTTTTTAGTTCTAGGTACTAGTCCAACGCTCTAACCACTAGACTACCCTGCCGCCCCACTGATCTGTTACTCCCTGTATATAGCTCCACATTGATCTGGTACTCCCTGTATATAGATCCACATTGATCTGGTACTCCCTGTATAGAGCACCATATTAATCTGGTACTGGTACTCCCTGTATATAGCTCCACATTGATCTGGTACTCCCTGTATATAGCTCCACATTGATCTGGTACTCCCTGTATATAGCTCCACATTGATCTAGTGCTCCCTGTATATAGCTCCACATTGATCTGGTTCTCCCTGTATATAGCTCCACATTGATCTGGTACTGGTACTTCCTGTATATAGCTCCACATTGATCTGGTGCTCCCTGTATATAGCTCCACATTGATCTGGTTCTCCCTGTATATAGCTCCACATTGATCTGGTACTGGTACTTCCTGTATATATCTCCACATTGATATTGTACTGGTACTTCCTGTATATAGCTCCACATTGATATTGTACTGGTACTTCCTGTATATATCTCCACATTGATATTGTACTGGTACTTCCTGTATATAGCTCCACATTGATCTGGTGCTCGCTGTATATAGTTGCATTCTTGTGTATTTTAAACTTTGCATTGTTGGGAAGGGATCGTAAGCAACATTTCACGGTAAAGTCTACAACAATTGTATTTGGCGCATTTGACAAATACAATTTTATGGGAATGGGGATGGGGAATGCAATGTTTCTGTGATGACGTGCTCAGAACATAAGATTACAAACCAGAAAACAAAAGTTTGTCTTTTACAAATGGATTTAGGAGTGCATGGTGTTCACAAAGAATGTAGTACACATTGGCATTAAGTGTGCCTGTGGGAAGGAATTAGCCCTGGGCAGGAAATATCTGATTGGTATCTTCAACCTTTCCCTGACACTGTAGCTCCACAGTAAAGAACCAACTATGCTTTGCCTGTACTGGGGATGCACTGAACAATGAACAGTGCATTGGGAAGGTATTCAGACCCCTTGACTTTTTCTACATTTTGTTATGTTACAGCCTTATTCTAATATGTATTCAATAGTTTTTTCCCCTCATAAATCTACACGCAATACCCCAATTATGACATCACAATACCCCATAATGACATCACAATACCCCAATTATGACAAAGCAAAAACAGTTATTTTTGCTAATGTCTTAAAAAGACCAAACTGAAATATAACATTTATGTAAGTATTCAGACCCTTTACTCAGTACCTTTGGCAGCAATTATAGCATTGAGTCTTCTTGGGTGTGACGATACAAGCTTGGCACACCTGTATTTGGGGAGTTTCTCCCATTTTTCTCTGCTAATCCTCTCAAGCCTCTGTCAGGTCGGATGGGGAGCGTCACTGCACAGCTATCTTAAGGTCTCTCCAGAGATGTTTGATCGGGTTCAAGTCTGGGCTCTGGCTGGGCCACTCAAGGACATTCAGAGACTTGTTCCGAATCCACTCCTGAATTAGCTTGGCTGTGTGCTTAGGGTCGTTGTCCTGTTAGAAAGTTAACCTTCGCCTCAGTCTGATGCTGCCAACACCATGCTTCACCATAAGGATGGTGCCAGGTTTCTACCAGACGTGACGCTTGGCATTCAGGCCAAAGAGTTCAATCTTGGATTCATCAGGCCAGATAATCTGGTTTCTCATGGTCTGAGTCCTTTAAGTGCCTTTTGGCAAACTCCAAGCGGACTGTCAGGTGCCTTTTACTGAGGAGTGGCTTCCGTCTGGCCACTCTACCATAAAGGCCTGATTGGTGGAGTGCTGCAGAGATGGTTGTCCTTCTGGAAGGTTCTCTCATCTCCACAGAGGAACTATAGAGCTCTGTCAGAGTCACCATCAGGTTCTTGTTCACCTCCCTGACCAAGGCCCTTCTCCCCCGATTGCTCAGTTTGGCCGGACGGCCAGCTCTAGGAAGAGTCTTGGCGGTTCTAAACGTATTCCATTTAAGAATGATGGAGGCCAATGTGTTCTTGGGGACCTTCAATGCTGCAAAAATGTTTTGGTACCCTTCCCCAGATCTGTGCCTCAACACAATCCTGTCTCTGAGCTCTACGGACAATTCCTTCCACCTCATTATTTTTATTTATTTATTTATTTTTCCTTGCAAGATGTAGGAGAGATGAGAGAGCCACTTTAGACTTGAGAAAGGGTCATTGTTAAACTGTCCATGAATGCCAAGGGTGGCTCAAAAACAACAAAATGCACAATGGACTGAACTGGGGTCTAAAAAGGTACCTAACTGTATAACAAGGGTATATTAAGAGATGACAAGTGCACAAGGATGGGTAAATTCACAATCGCTTGATGATTTTGTCTTGGCTTCCAGACAGTAAACTGTTCCTCACTGGTACCTCTCATGGGTAGAAGCATAAGGAGGGTGTAGACGGGCAGGTGTAGATAGTTCTCCCATGTCAGTAAGGAAAGGCAGACTTGTCTGTTGTGTACAGAGGTCTCTGAACTCTGCAGCTGAATTGATAAGTAGGCATGCCTCACCCGGCAGTCTGGGATGGACTGGTTAGCTGGTAGGATCCAGTGAAGTCAGAGAACTCAAAAAGTTGGTAACATTGATTCTGTGCTCTCATTTTTATCTCTTCAAGTTCCCTCATACACTCCCAGAAGAAAGGGTTCCAAAAGGGTTTTTTGGCTGTCCCCATAGGAGAACCCTATTTGGTTCCAGGTAGAACCTGTTTTGGTTTCCGGTAGAACTATTTTGGGTTCCATGTAGAACCTTTTGTGGAAAGGGTTTTACCTGGAACCAAAAGGGTTCTACCTGGAACCAATAAGGGTTCTCTGATGGGGCAGCCGAAGAACCCTTTTAGATTCTAGATAAAACCTTTTTTTTCCTAAGAGTACTTATTATACTGCAGCCATTATGTTGTGTTTCACCTTCGTCTACAAGCTGCTGGCTGTAAGCTACTGCGACTACTGGGATACTGCATTGTGTTTCTGTTCTCTGCCCCTCCCGTGACAACTGAACACTCCTTTTTACAGCAAGCCTGAAACTCCTGATCTAGTTTATGTACTGTACATTCATACTAACTCTCTCTCTCTCTCTCTCTCTCTGTCTGTCTGTCTCTGTCTCTGTCTCTGTCGCTGTCTCTGTCTCTCTCTCTCTCTATCTCTCTCTCTTTCCCCCGTCTCTCTCTATCTCTCTCTCTCCCTCGCTCTCTCTATCTTCCCCCCTGTATCTCTCTCTCTCTTTCCCCTCTCTCTTTCCCCTCTCTCTCTAGCTCTCTCTTTCCCTCTCTCTCCCTCGCTCTCTCTATCTTCCCCCCTGTATCTCTCTCTCTCTTTCCCTCTCTCTGCCGCTCTCTCTCTCGCTTTCCTTTTCTCATCACTAGTCTGTATAATGTAAGGGGAATGTCCTTTAGGCTAAACCTGCCTGCTAAAACAGCTGGACAGGACATTTCCCATGGTAGTTGGAGGGAGGGAGAGAGGGAGGGAGGGACCAGATTTAATATTTTAGAGGAGAGAGAAATACTTTGAGAGAGAGAGAGACAGAGAGATAAGTATTAAGTACAGCCTCAGTGAGCACAGCCTTGCCATTGAGAAGGGTAAACACAGGAAAACCTGGCTCCCTGTAGAGGAAAGGCTGTGCAACCACTGTACAACAGCAGAACCTGAGACAGAACTGCATTTCCTGACAAAATGCCCCAAATATAAAACCATTAGTGTCATTTCCCCAAATTTGAAAACCTTTTTCAAGGTTTCAAAGACCTTTCTGATGAGGATAGGCTACCCGTCCTGTTGGGGGAGGACGCAGAGAGCTGTGGGTTGGCAGCACACTACTTTGCTGCCTGCCATAAGATGAGGGACAGTGTCTGACAGACCAATCAACCTACACATGTACTCTATGCTTATTGTTCAATTGGCCTAGACTGTGGGAGTGTTTGGGTGTGTTTGTGTCAGTCTGTGTATCTGAATGTTGTAGTTTTGTGTTTGATTCGGAGTGCGAGACAAGTGTGTGTGTGTGTGTGTGTGTGTGTGTCCTTGGTGTTAGTAATATCTCTCTGTCTCTCTGTGCTATAGGGTTACAATGCAACATTACAGCCCTGTTCCTCTCCTCTCTCTGTACTCTACTGGTGAACACGGCCATTAAGCCCAAAATGTACCAGCCACATGAATAACCATGAATACTGAGGATCTGAGCCAAGCCTTCCATTTCACCCCCACCCTCCCCAAAATGTGCTCCTGTTCCCACTCCCTCTCTCCTTCCCTCCTCCCCTCTCTCTCCCTCCCTTCACCCACTACACTTCTCACTTGTAAACTTGTCCCTTTTCCCTCTCTCTCGTTCACTTCTTTCCCTCTCTTTTGGTCTCTGTTCCACTTCCCATTATGTCTCTCTTCTTCTCTTTCTCTCCTTCCCTCACCAAGAGAAAGTGTTCTGTTTTCAGACTGGGCACAGGAAGGCAGTACAGCCCTCTATCCCTATTCACCTTCCCCTCCTCCTCTCCTGCCCTGCCCTCCCTCTATCCCTCCTTCCCTCCCTTCTCTCTCTCTCCCACTGTGAGTGAGTGAGTAAAGCAAAGAGGCAGTCATGTTTCAACAGATGGCTGTCCTGATTCAGCCACCACACCACTGTTGGTTCACTGAGAACTCTGTGACCGTGTGAGCGAGAGAGAGAGGGAGGGAGAGAGAGGGAGAGAGGGAGAGGGAGAGAGAGAGAGGGAGAGAGGAAGAGACAGGGAGCGGGAGAGAGGAAGAGACAGGGAGAGGGAGAGGGAGAGACGGGGAGAGGGAGAGAGAGAGATGTAACTTTGGCTAGAGGGACTTTTTTTTTCTTCATTTTTAACTCCCCCTCCCCTTTTCCTCCTCGTTTTTCTGTGTGTCTGTCTATATTAGTGTTTTTGATTCTCTGTACGCCTGAGAGCGTGGTCAGTCAGAGAGGGAGAGAGAAAAAGAGAGGGAGAGAGGGAGAGAGGAGCAGAGTGAGAGTAAAACAGAGCAGGAAAAGGACAGACAGAGAAGAGGAGGGAACAGTCCATGGTAATGTGTGCCTGCTCGTCCCAGTCCAGCTCAGTGCAGCGCCCCCTCCTCCTCCAGCTCTACTGGGTCAGTACCCTGGGACAGCACCTGCTCCCCCGACAGACAGACAGACTCTCAGGACCCGCAGCTGTGTGAGGTACAGTGGCCTGCCCTACTTTTCACTTTGCTGCCTCTCTCTCTCTTGTTCTCTCCCTCTCCCTCATGTTTTCTCTCTCTCTCTCTCTCTCGCTCTCTCTCTCTCTGTCTCTCTCTCACTCTCTGTCTCGCTCTCTCTGTCTCTGTCTCGCTCTCTCTGTCTCTCTCGCTCTCTCTGTCTCTCTCGCTCTCTCTGTCTCTGTCTCGCTCTCTCTGTCTCGCTCTCTCTGTTGCTCTCTCCCCGTCACTCTCTCTCTCTGTCGCTCTCTCCCCCTGTCACTCTCTCTCTCTGTCGCTCTCTCCCCCTGTCTCTCTCTCTCTCTGTCGCTCTCTCCCCCTGTCACTCTCTCTCTCTGTCTCTCTCTCCCCCTGTCACTCTCTCCCCCTGTCGCTCTCTCCCCCTGTCTCTCTCTCTCTCTGTCGCTCTCTCCCCCTGTCACTCTCTCGGTCTCTCTTTCTGTCTTAAAGGAACATGTTGTTTTAGCTTCATGCTTTCAGTTATTTTCTGGTAAGGTGCATCTTGTTGAGTTTCCTCTTGTGTTTACTTATCTTTGCTTCCTTGCTGATGAACACGTGGGAGCTAGCTTTTGCTGACTAGGTGCAGTGTTCCTGGGGGAAAGGGAGGGATGGTGTTACACCCTGTAGCCTAGCAGGAACAGCCACAGGGAAGTAAAGAGACAGGAAGGGAAGGGAAGGGAAGGGAAGGGAAGGGAAGGGAAGGGAAGGGAAGGGAAGGGAAGGGAAGGGAAGGGAAGGGAAGGGAAGGGAAGGGAAGGGAAGGGAAGGGAAGGGAAGGGAATGGAAGGGAAGGGAAGGTGTTACACCCTGTAGCCTATCAGGAACAGCCACAGGGAATTAAAGAGACAGGAAGAGAAGGGAAGGGAAGGGAAGGGATGGTGTTACACCCTGTAGCCTAGCAGGAACAGCCACAGGGAAGTAAAGAGACAGGAAGAGAAGGGAAGGGAGGTCGACTCAAACTGTCATTCCCCATATGCATCAGACTCTGTTTCCTTGATAAGCAACTCTGCAATGTGTTGAGGAGCACTTGATGTGTTTTATGTTACTTGGATAGTTGAACGTGTATAAATTGTTCTTCAAACAGGAACTTCGATGATGTGGGGAGTCTGGGACGGTGAAGTGCTTTTTGTGGGGAGTCTGGGACGGTGAAGTGCTTTTTGTGGGGAGTCTGGGAAGGTGAAGTGCTTTTTGTGGGAGTCTGGGAAGGTGAAGTGCTTTTTGTGGGGAGTCTGGGAAGGTGAAGTGCTTTTTGTGGGAGTATGGGAAGGTGAAGTGCTTTTTGTGGGGAGTCTGGGAAGGTGAAGTGCTTTTTGTGGGGAGTCTGGGAAGGTGAAGTGCTTTTTGTGGGAGTATGGGAAGGTGAAGTGCTTTTTGTGGGGAGTCTGGGAAGGTGAAGTGCTTTTTGTGGGGAGTCTGGGAAGGTGAAGTGCTTTTTGTGGGAGTATGGGAAGGTGAAGTGCTTTTTGTGGGGAGTCTGGGAAGGTGAAGTGCTTTTTGTGGGAGTATGGGACGGTGAAGTGCTTTTTGTGGGGAGTCTGGGAAGGTGAAGTGCTTTTTGTGGGGAGTCTGGGAAGGTGAAGTGCTTTTTGTGGGAGTATGGGACGGTGAAGTGCTTTTTGTGGGAGTATGGGAAGGTGAAGTGCTTTTTGTGGGGAGTCTGGGAAGGTGAAGTGCTTTTTGTGGGGAGTCTGGGACGGTGAAGTGCTTTTTGTGGGGAGTATGGGACGGTGAAGTGCTTTTTGTGGGAGTATGGGAAGGTGAAGTGCTTTTTGTGGGGAGTCTGGGAAGGTGAAGTGCTTTTTGTGGGGAGTATGGGAAGGTGAAGTGCTTTTTGTGGGAGTATGGGAAGGTGAAGTGCTTTTTGTGGGGAGTCTGGGAAGGTGAAGTGCTTTTTGTGGGGAGTATGGGAAGGTGAAGTGCTTTTTGTGGGAGTATGGGAAGGTGAAGTGCTTTTTGTGGGGAGTCTGGGAAGGTGAAGTGCTTTTTGTGGGAGTATGGGAAGGTGAAGTGCTTTTTGTGGGGAGTCTGGGAAGGTGAAGTGCTTTTTGTGGGGAGTATGGGAAGGTGAAGTGCTTTTTGTGGGGAGTATGGGACGGTGAAGTGCTTTTTGTGGGGAGTCTGGGACGGTGAAGTGCTTTTTGTGGGAGTATGGGAAGGTGAAGTGCTTTTTGTGGGGAGTCTGGGAAGGTGAAGTGCTTTTTGTGGGGAGTATGGGAAGGTGAAGTGCTTTTTGTGGGGAGTCTGGGAAGGTGAAGTGCTTTTTGTGGGGAGTCTGGGAAGGTGAAGTGCTTTTTGTGGGGAGTCTGGGAAGGTGAAGTGCTTTTTGTGGGGAGTCTGGGAAGGTGAAGTGCTTTTTGTGGGAGTATGGGAAGGTGAAGTGCTTTTTGTGGGGAGTCTGGGAAGGTGAAGTGCTTTTTGTGGGGAGTATGGGAATGTGAAGTGCTTTTTGTGGGGAGTCTGGGAAGGTGAAGTGCTTTTTGTGGGGAGTCTGGGAAGGTGAAGTGCTTTTTGTGGGGAGTATGGGAATGTGAAGTGCTTTTTGTGGGGAGTCTGGGAAGGTGAAGTGCTTTTTGTGGGGAGTATGGGAAGGTGAAGTGCTTTTTGTGGGGAGTCTGGGAAGGTGAAGTGCTTTTTGTGGGGAGTATGGGAAGGTGAAGTGCTTTTTGTGGGGAGTCTGGGAAGGTGAAGTGCTTTTTGTGGGGAGTATGGGAAGGTGAAGTGCTTTTTGTGGGGAGTCTGGGACGGTGAAGTGCTTTTTGTGGGAGTCTGGGAAGGTGAAGTGCTTTTTGTGGGGAGTCTGGGAAGGTGAAGTGCTTTTTGTGGGGAGTCTGGGAAGGTGAAGTGCTTTTTGTAGGAGTATGGGAAGGTGAAGTGCTTTTTGTGGGGAGTCTGGGAAGGTGAAGTGCTTTTTGTGGGAGTATGGGACGGTGAAGTGCTTTTTGTGGGGAGTCTGGGAAGGTGAAGTGCTTTTTGTGGGGAGTCTGGGAAGGTGAAGTGCTTTTTGTGGGGAGTCTGGGACGGTGAAGTGCTTTTTGTGGGAGTATGGGAAGGTGAAGTGCTTTTTGTGGGGAGTCTGGGAAGGTGAAGTGCTTTTTGTGGGAGTATGGGACGGTGAAGTGCTTTTTGTGGGAGTATGGGAAGGTGAAGTGCTTTTTGTGGGGAGTCTGGGAAGGTGAAGTGCTTTTTGTGGGGAGTCTGGGACGGTGAAGTGCTTTTTGTGGGGAGTATGGGACGGTGAAGTGCTTTTTGTGGGAGTATGGGAAGGTGAAGTGCTTTTTGTGGGGAGTCTGGGAAGGTGAAGTGCTTTTTGTGGGGAGTATGGGAAGGTGAAGTGCTTTTTGTGGGAGTATGGGAAGGTGAAGTGCTTTTTGTGGGGAGTCTGGGAAGGTGAAGTGCTTTTTGTGGGGAGTATGGGAAGGTGAAGTGCTTTTTGTGGGAGTATGGGAAGGTGAAGTGCTTTTTGTGGGGAGTCTGGGAAGGTGAAGTGCTTTTTGTGGGAGTATGGGAAGGTGAAGTGCTTTTTGTGGGGAGTCTGGGAAGGTGAAGTGCTTTTTGTGGGGAGTATGGGAAGGTGAAGTGCTTTTTGTGGGGAGTATGGGACGGTGAAGTGCTTTTTGTGGGGATTCTGGGACGGTGAAGTGCTTTTTGTGGGAGTATGGGAAGGTGAAGTGCTTTTTGTGGGGAGTCTGGGAAGGTGAAGTGCTTTTTGTGGGGAGTCTGGGAAGGTGAAGTGCTTTTTGTGGGAGTATGGGAAGGTGAAGTGCTTTTTGTGGGGAGTCTGGGAAGGTGAAGTGCTTTTTGTGGGAGTATGGGACGGTGAAGTGCTTTTTGTGGGGAGTCTGGGAAGGTGAAGTGCTTTTTGTGGGGAGTCTGGGAAGGTGAAGTGCTTTTTGTGGGGAGTCTGGGACGGTGAAGTGCTTTTTGTGGGAGTATGGGAAGGTGAAGTGCTTTTTGTGGGGAGTCTGGGAAGGTGAAGTGCTTTTTGTGGGAGTATGGGACGGTGAAGTGCTTTTTGTGGGAGTATGGGAAGGTGAAGTGCTTTTTGTGGGGAGTCTGGGAAGGTGAAGTGCTTTTTGTGAGGAGTCTGGGACGGTGAAGTGCTTTTTGTGGGGAGTATGGGACGGTGAAGTGCTTTTTGTGGGAGTATGGGAAGGTGAAGTGCTTTTTGTGGGGAGTCTGGGAAGGTGAAGTGCTTTTTGTGGGGAGTATGGGAAGGTGAAGTGCTTTTTGTGGGAGTATGGGAAGGTGAAGTGCTTTTTGTGGGGAGTCTGGGAAGGTGAAGTGCTTTTTGTGGGGAGTATGGGAAGGTGAAGTGCTTTTTGTGGGAGTATGGGAAGGTGAAGTGCTTTTTGTGGGGAGTCTGGGAAGGTGAAGTGCTTTTTGTGGGAGTATGGGAAGGTGAAGTGCTTTTTGTGGGGAGTCTGGGAAGGTGAAGTGCTTTTTGTGGGGAGTATGGGAAGGTGAAGTGCTTTTTGTGGGGAGTATGGGACGGTGAAGTGCTTTTTGTGGGGAGTCTGGGACGGTGAAGTGCTTTTTGTGGGAGTATGGGAAGGTGAAGTGCTTTTTGTGGGGAGTCTGGGAAGGTGAAGTGCTTTTTGTGGGGAGTATGGGAAGGTGAAGTGCTTTTTGTGGGGAGTCTGGGAAGGTGAAGTGCTTTTTGTGGGAGTATGGGAAGGTGAAGTGCTTTTTGTGGGGAGTCTGGGAAGGTGAAGTGCTTTTTGTGGGGAGTATGGGAATGTGAAGTGCTTTTTGTGGGGAGTCTGGGAAGGTGAAGTGCTTTTTGTGGGGAGTCTGGGAAGGTGAAGTGCTTTTTGTGGGGAGTATGGGAATGTGAAGTGCTTTTTGTGGGGAGTCTGGGAAGGTGAAGTGCTTTTTGTGGGGAGTATGGGAAGGTGAAGTGCTTTTTGTGGGGAGTCTGGGAAGGTGAAGTGCTTTTTGTGGGGAGTATGGGAAGGTGAAGTGCTTTTTGTGGGGAGTCTGGGAAGGTGAAGTGCTTTTTGTGGGGAGTATGGGAAGGTGAAGTGCTTTTTGTGGGGAGTATGGGAAGGTGAAGTGCTTTTTGTGGGGAGTATGGGAAGGTGAAGTGCTTTTTGTGGGGAGTCTGGGACGGTGAAGTGTTTTTTGTGGGAGTCTGGGAAGGTGAAGTGCTTTTTGTGGGGAGTCTGGGAAGGTGAAGTGCTTTTTGTGGGGAGTCTGGGAAGGTGAAGTGCTTTTTGTGGGGAGTCTGGGAAGGTGAAGTGCTTTTTGTGGGGAGTATGGGAAGGTGAAGTGCTTTTTGTGGGGAGTCTGGGAAGGTGAAGTGCTTTTTGTGGGGAGTCTGGGAAGGTGAAGTGCTTTTTGTGGGGAGTCTGGGAAGGTGAAGTGCTTTTTGTGGGGAGTCTGGGAAGGTGAAGTGCTTTTTGTGGGAGTATGGGAAGGTGAAGTGCTTTTTGTGGGGAGTCTGGGAAGGTGAAGTGCTTTTTGTGGGGAGTATGGGAATGTGAAGTGCTTTTTGTGGGGAGTCTGGGAAGGTGAAGTGCTTTTTGTGGGGAGTCTGGGAAGGTGAAGTGCTTTTTGTGGGGAGTATGGGAATGTGAAGTGCTTTTTGTGGGGAGTCTGGGAAGGTGAAGTGCTTTTTGTGGGGAGTATGGGAAGGTGAAGTGCTTTTTGTGGGGAGTCTGGGAAGGTGAAGTGCTTTTTGTGGGGAGTATGGGAAGGTGAAGTGCTTTTTGTGGGGAGTCTGGGAAGGTGAAGTGCTTTTTGTGGGGAGTATGGGAAGGTGAAGTGCTTTTTGTGGGGAGTCTGGGAAGGTGAAGTGCTTTTTGTGGGGAGTCTGGGAAGGTGAAGTGCTTTTTGTGGGGAGTCTGGGAAGGTGAAGTGCTTTTTGTGGGGAGTCTGGGAAGGTGAAGTGCTTTTTGTGGGGAGTCTGGGACGGTGAAGTGCTTTTTGTGGGGAGTATGGGAAGGTGAAGTGCTTTTTGTGGGGAGTCTGGGAAGGTGAAGTGCTTTTTGTGGGGAGTCTGCGACGGTGAAGTGCTTTTTGTGGGGAGTATGGGAAGGTGAAGTGCTTTTTGTGGGGAGTCTGGGAAGGTGAAGTGCTTTTTGTGGGGAGTATGGGAAGGTGAAGTGCTTTTTGTGGGGAGTATGGGAAGGTGAAGTGCTTTTTGTGGGGAGTATGGGAAGGTGAAGTGCTTTTTGTGGGGAGTCTGGGAAGGTGAAGTGCTTTTTGTGGGGAGTCTGGGAAGGTGAAGTGCTTTTTTTGGGGAGTATGGGAAGGTGAAGTGCTTTTTGTGGGGAGTCTGGGAAGGTGAAGTGCTTTTTTTGGGGAGTATGGGAAGGTGAAGTGCTTTTTGTGGGGAGTCTGGGAAGGTGAAGTGCTTTTTGTGGGGAGTCTGGGAAGGTGAAGTGCTTTTTGTGGGGAGTCTGGGAAGGTGAAGGGCTTTTTGTGGGGAGTCTGGGAAGGTGAAGTGCTTTTTGTGGGGAGTCTGGGAAGGTGAAGTGCTTTTTGTGGGAGTATGGGAAGGTGAAGTGCTTTTTTTTATCACACTGTTGATAATTACTCCCGAGTGGCTCAGCGGTCTAAGGCATTGCATCTCAGTGCTAGATGTGTCACTACAGACCCTGGTTTGATCCCTGGCTGTATCACAACTGTCTGTGATCGGGAGTCCCATAGGGCAGCGCACAATTGGCCCTGCGTTGTCTGGGTTAGGAGAGGGTTTAGCCGGGGTAGGCCATCACTGTAAAATAAAAATTGGTTCACAGACTTGCCTAGTTAAATGAAGGTAAAACATTTGTTTTTATGATTTGTGGCATAGGGTGGTCAAGCCGTCTAACCAACCGCCTCTGGCACATGTCTATGCTGTCGGCAAAGGTTAGAATCCAGAATCCCTACTGCTTTTTGACATTGCCTCTCTCTCTGTCTCTCTCTCTCTCTCTCTCTCTCTCTCTCTCTCTCTCTCTCTCTCTCTCTCTCTCTCTGTCTCTCTCTGTCTCTCTCTCTCTGTCTCTCTCTGTCTCAATTCAATTCAATTCAATTCAAGGGCTTTATTGGCATGGGAAACATGTGTTAACATTGCCAAAGCAAGTGAGGTAGACAACATACAAAGTGAAAATATAAAGTGAAAAACAACAAAAATTAACAGTAAACATTACACATACAGAGGTTTCAAAACAGTAAAGACATTACAAATGTCATATTATATATATATATATACAGTGTTTTAACAATGTACAAATGGTTAAAGGACACAAGATAAAATAAATAAGCATAAATATGGGTTGTATTTACAATGGTGTGTGTTCTTCACTGGTTGCCCTTTTCTCGTGGCAACAGGTCACAAATCTTGCTGCTGTGATGGCACACTGTGGAATTTCACCCAGTAGATATGGGAGTTTTTCAAATTTGGATTTGTTTTCGAATTCTTTGTGGATCTGTGTAATCTGAGGGAAATATGTCTCTCTAATATGGTCATACATTGGGCAGGAGGTTAGGAAGTGCAGCTCAGTTTCCACCTCATTTTGTGGGCAGTGAGCACATAGCCTGTCTTCTCTTGAGAGCCATGTCTGCCTACGGCGGCCTTTCTCAATAGCAAGGCTATGCTCACTGAGTCTGTACATAGTCAAAGCTTTCCTTAATTTTGGGTCAGTCACAGTGGTCAGGTATTCTGCCGCTGTGTACTCTCTGTTTAGGGCCAAATAGCATTCTAGTTTGCTCTGTTTTTTTGTTAATTCTTTCCAATGTGTCAAGTAATTATCTTTTTGTTTTCTCATGATTTGGTTGGGTCTAATTGTGCTGTTGTCCTGGGGCTCTGTAGGGTGTGTTTGTGTTTGTGAACAGAGCCCCAGGACCAGCTTGCTTAGGGGACTCTTCTCCAGGTTCATCTCTCTGTAGGTGATGGCTTTGTTATGGAAGGTTTGTGAATCACTTCCTTTTAGGTGGTTGTAGAATTTAACGGCTCTTTTCTGGATTTTGATAATTAGTGGGTATCGGCCTAATTCTGCTCTGCATGCATTATTTGGTGTTCTACGTTGTACATGGAGGATATTTTTGCAGAATTCTGCGTGCAGAGTCTCAATTTGGTGTTTGTCCCATTTTGTGAAGTCTTGGTTGGTGAGCGGACCCCAGACCTCACAACCATAAAGGGCAATGGGCTCTATGACTGATTCAAGTATTTTTAGCCAAATCCTAATTGGTATGTTGAAATTTATGTTTCTTTTGATGGCATAGAATGCCCTTCTTGCCTTGTCTCTCAGATCGTTCACAGCTTTGTGGAAGTTACCTGTGGCGCTGATGTTTAGGCCAAGGTATGTATAGTTTTTTGTGTGCTCTAGGGCAACAGTGTCTAGATTGAATTTGTATTTGTGGTCCTGGTGACTGGACCTTTTTTGGAACACCATTATTTTGGTCTTACTGAGATTTACTGTCAGGGCCCAGGTCTGACAGAATCTGTGCATAAGATCTAGGTGCTGCTGTAGGCCCTCCTTGGTTGGTGACAGAAGCACCAGATCATCGGCAAACAGCAGACATTTGACTTCGGATTCTAGCAGGGGGAGGCCGGGTGCTGCAGACTTTTCTAGTGCCCGCGCCAATTCGTTGATATATATGTTGAAGAGGGTGGGGCTTAAACTGCATCCCTGTCTAACCCCACGACCCTGTGTGAAGAAATGTGTGTGTTTTTTGCCAATTTTAACCGCACACTTGTTGTTTGTGTACATGGATTTTATAATGTCGTATGTTTTACCCCCAACACCACTTTCCATCAGTTTGTATAGCAGACCCTCATGCCAGATTGAGTCGAAGGCTTTTTTGAAATCAACAAAGCATGAGAAGACTTTGCCTTTGTTTTGGTTTGTTTGGTTGTCAATTAGGGTGTGCAGGGTGAATACATGGTCTGTTGTACGGTAATTTGGTAAAAAGCCAATTTGACATTTGCTCAGTACATTGTTTTCATTGAGGAAATGTACGAGTCTGCTGTTAATAATAATGCAGAGGATTTTCCCAAGGTTACTGTTGACACATATTCCACGGTAGTTATTGGGGTCAAATTTGTCTCCACTTTTGTGGATTGGGGTGATCAGTCCTTGGTTCCAAATATTGGGGAAGATGCCAGAGCTAAGTATGATGTTAAAGAGTTTTAGTATAGCCAATTGGAATTTGTTGTCTGTATATTTGATCATTTCATTGAGGATACCATCAACACCACAGGCCTTTTTGGGTTGGAGGGTTTTTATTTTGTCCTGTAGTTCATTCAATGTAATTGGATAATCCAGTGGGTTCTGGTAGTCTTTAATAGATGATTCTAAGATCTGTATTTGATCATGTATATGTTTTTGCTCTTTATTCTTTGTTATAGAGCCAAAAAGATTGGAGAAGTGGTTTACCCATACATCTCCATTTTGGATAGATAATTCTTCTTGTTGTTGTTTGTTTAGTGTTTTCCAATTTTCCCAGAAGTGGTTAGAGTCTATGGATTCTTCAATTGCATTGAGCTGATTTCTGACATGCTGTTCCTTCTTTTTCCGTAGTGTATTTCTGTATTGTTTTAGTGATTCACCATAGTGAAGGCGTAGACTCAGGTTTTCCGGGTCTCTATGTTTTTGGTTGGACAGGTTTCTCAATTTCTTTCTTAGATTTTTGCATTCTTCATCAAACCATTTGTCATTATTGTTAATTTTCTTCGGTTTTCTATTTGAGATTTTTAGATTTGATAGGGAAGCTGAGAGGTCAAATATACTGTTAAGATTTTCTACTGCCAAGTTTACACCTTCACTATTACAGCGGAACGTTTTACCCAGGAAATTGTCTAAAAGGGATTGAATTTGTTGTTGCCTAATTGTTTTTTGGTAGGTTTCCAAACTGCCTTCCTTCCATCTATAGCATTTCTTAATGTTACTCAGTTCCTTTGGCTTTGATGCCTCATGATTGATTATTGCTCTGTTTAAGTAGACTGTGATTTTGCTGTGGTCTGATAGGGGTGTCAGTGGGCTGACTGTGAACGCTCTGAGAGACTCTGGGTTGAGGTCGGTGATAAAGTAGTCTACAGTACTACTGCCAAGAGATGAGCTATAGGTGTACCTACCATAGGAGTCCCCTCGAAGCCTACCGTTGACTATGTACATACCCAGCGTGCGACAGAGCTGCAGGAGTTGTGACCCGTTTTTGTTGGTTATGTTGTCATAGTTGTGCCTAGGGGGGCATATGTGGGAGGGAATGCTGTCACCTCCAGGCAGGTGTTTGTCCCCCTGTGTGCTTAGGGTGTCAGGTTCTTGTCCGGTTCTGGCATTTAGGTCGCCACAGACTAGTACATGTCCCTGGGCCTGGAAATGATTGATTTCCCCCTCCAGGATGGAGAAGCTGTCTTCATTAAAATATGGGGATTCTAGTGGGGGGATATAGGTAGCACACAGGAGGACATTTTTCTCTGTTAGGATAATTTCCTTTTGAATTTCTAGCCAAATGTAAAATGTTCCTGTTTTGATTAATTTAATGGAGTGAGTTAGGTCTGCTCTATACCAAATTAGCATACCCCCTGAGTCCCTTCCCTGTTTCACACCTGGTAGTTTGGTGGATGGGACTACCAGCTCTCTGTAACCTAGAGGGCAACCAGTGGGTCCGTCTCCTCTATACCAGGTTTCTTGCAGGATGACAATGTCTGTATTACCGATTTCTTTGGTGAAGTCCGGGTTTCTGCTCTTTAGGCCAAAGGCAGATGACCTCAGGCCTTGGATATTCCATGATAATATAGTGAAGGCTTTTTGTTCCATAGAGTGTCCAATGTTGTTGGTCGTGGTTTGGCCTCAGGCCAGTAAGTGTGAGCAGAGCCTGCTGAGCATCTGGTACATGCCATTGGCTTCGGCGAGTGTGAGAGTGGGGGTTGGGACTGTTTGCCCGCTCACTACCTGGGCGTATGTGTGGCTTCCATGTTGAGGCCCTCTTTGCGGGGGTGGGGTGCATGGGGTGGGCAGGAGTGGCATAGGTCTGACCTGAGTGGGCCTAAATGGGGTGTGGGCATGGTTGACGTGGGGGGGTGTTGATTGGTTGGGGTGGGGGTGTGGATGTGTCTGGGTGTACTGTGGTCTGGATGTAATTCCTCTTGGCGTGGGTCCTCTATGTGTAGGTCCAGGGGGGGGTCCTGCAGATCTGGGAGGGTGTCTCGCTGATCTGGATGGGGTGTCTATTGATCTGTTGCTCCTGTGTGAAGTGTTGGGGATACGTTTGAGAGCGATGTCCTTTAGAGTTCGGGCAAAGGTGGGCACTGCTGCCTTGTAGAGGTGGACCTGGTCATAGAGGCTGTTCAAGTCCAGGGTGGAGTGGTGGGCCAGGAAAACGTTTGGTTTTGAGGCACAGTCACGGGAAATACTTGCATTTACCCGCTGTATTGTAGCAGGGTGGAAGTCTTTTCGTGGTAGCAGGGTGGAGATAACCACTTGTGCGTTGGGGAAAGTAGAAGAAGCCTTTTCAATCACTCTCTTCAGTGCTGTGGCCACTCTTTCCTGCTGTGCTCTCAGGTCGTTTGTGCCTGTGTGTATTATTATGTGGCTGGGTGAGCCTAGTTTGGCCTCAGACAGAAGGTCGAGGGCACGCTGGGTGTTTGGACACCAGAGTTTAGACACACTGTGTTTGGGAAAAAGTTTTTTTTCTTCTATATATTTCCCATTTGAGTCCATAAGTAGTACAATCTGTGTCTTGTGTTTGTCCTCAGTGGGTGTGGGGGGGTTGTCAAAAGGGCTATCAGGGTGGCTGACAGGGGGGGTGCTCAGAGGGGGTGAGAGCCTCTGGGCTTGGGGTTCTTCATTTGTCTGTTCTGCTGTGATTTCGACTCTATGGTCAGGGTCTGGTGTGGACTGTTCTGCTGTGGTGTCGACTCTATGTTCAGGGTCTGGTGTGGACTGTTCTGCTGTGGTGTCGAGACTTTTGTTGGGTGCTGAAGTGGGCTGTTCTGCTGGCTTCTCTGTGGGGGTGGCCACCTCTCTAGTGGGTTGTTCTCTGTCACACGCCGTCCCCATCAACTTCTCCTCCATCCCCCTCAACCTCTCCTCCACCAGCAGTCTGATACTCTCCTCTAGTGCTCTGTTCTGCTCCTCTTTCTCCTGTTGTATTTGTCTCACCACTGTCCAAAGTGCAGATATGTCTCTGTCCACCTCCAGCTCTCCGGGTCTGGTTAAGGGGCTGTTGTTGTGCTGGACTGTTGTCTGGGTCTGCGCTGACTGAAGTGTAATCACCTGCTGTTCCAGCTCCACCTGCCTTACCTCCAGCTGGGTGAATTTGTCCTTCATTTCAATGAGGGAGTGGTAATCTGTGCTGGGAGGTTGACTCTCCACTGGGGGTTGCTCATCTGTGCGGTTACATAATGAAGAGGTCTGGTCTGACCCGCTCTGTGTGGGGGTATCATTATCAAGGCAGAGCTTCTCCTGCTGGGCTAATTCTTTGATTAGGTGAAAGTCCAGCTGAAACTGTTTGTGGTTATTCTGTACCATTACTGTTCCGGATTTATAGATATTTATATTACTTAACTCAGAGTCCTCGTTATCAAGTATTCTGAGTTTCCACCCCTCGTTAATCCCCCCTCTCGTAACAAAGGGGTAATGTGCTAATATAGCACTGTGCCATGCCAGGGGATGGTTTGTGTGGAAGATGAGGTTGCTGATGTTCCCATTTTTGTAATAGTCAGCAAAAAGTGTCTCTTGATTTTCCATAAGGAGCTTCTTCTTGTGGTCTTTTCTTGCCTTATCATTCTTTACATGCAAAGGGTACTGTATTTTAATTACCTCTGAACAGCGGGAGGGAGCTTCTAAGGCCTCTCCATTTGGTTGGGGTAGACTGTGTGACTCTCCTGCCATTGTTGGGCTAATGGGCTTTGACACCTCTCACTTGACACGTCAGTGCTAGTTGAAGCTGTATCAAGCTTGGCAGAATTATGTTAGAATTCAGTCCTTATAAAGTAATGTTGTGTATTTTTCTTCTTGGCTTTTGGAAATAAAATATTGTTTCAGACTAAACATTACTCACTCAGTTCCAGGTTGGATGGTGTTTTCAGGTTTCTGTTGTTTTCCAGAGAATTTGCTGTATAGGGTAAAAAATCCTTGGTTGTTGTGAACTTTCCAGGTGATTCCGTAATTCCGTCCAAAATGAGGTTGTAGGTTTTAAGTTTTGATTTGAAGTAGGGGTTATGTTGAAGAGGGTAGAATCCAGTATGTGTTCCTGACAAAAAATCCAAGTTTATCTAACTCCTAATCTATCTTTTTTAAAGAAAATGCTGAAAAATGCAGGAGCTCTGATCCTGACCTCTGCTCTCTCTCTCTCTCTCTCTGTCTCTCTCTGTCTCTCTCTGTCTCTCTCTGTCTCTCTCTGTCTCTCTCTCTGTCTCTCTCTCTCTCTCTCTCTCTCTCTCTCTCTCTGTCTCTCTCTCTCTCTCTCTCTCTCTCTCTCTCTGTCTCTCTCTGTCTCTCTCTCTCTGTCTCTCTCTGTCTCTCTCTCTCTGTCTCTCTCTGTCTCTCTCTGTCTCTCTCTGTCTCTCTCTCTGTCTCTCTCTCTCTCTCTCTGTCTCTCTCTCTCTCTCTGTCTCTGTCTCTCTCTGCCTCTGTCTATCTCTGTCTCTCTCTCTCTGTCTCTCTCTGTCTCTCTCTCTCTGTCTCTCTCTGTCTCTCTCTCTCTGTCTCTCTCTCTCACTCTCTCTCACTCTCTCTCTCACTCTGTCTCTCTCTCTCTCTCTCTCTCTCTCTCTCTCTCTCTGTCTCTCTCTCTCTCTCTGTCTCTCTCTCACTCTCTCTGTCTCTCTGTGTCTCTCTCTCTCTCTCTCTCTCTCACTCTGTCTCTCTCTCTCTCTCTCTCTCTCACTCTCTCTCTCTCTCTGTCTCTCTCTCTCTCTCTGTCTCTCTCTCGCTCTCTCTGTCTCTCTCTCTCTCTCTCTCTCTCTCTCTCTGTCTCTCTCTCTCTGTCCCTCTCTCTCTCTCTCTCTCTGTCTCTCTCTCTCTGTCCCTCTCTGTCTCTCACTCTCTCTCACTCTCTGTCTCTGTCTCTCTCTCTCACTCTCTCTCTCACTCTCTCTCACTCTGTCTCTCTCTCTCTCTCTCTCTCACTCTCTCTCTGTCTCTCTCTCACTCTCTGTCTCTCTCTCACTCTCTGTCTCTCTCTCTCACTCTCTCTCTCACTCTCTCTCTCACTCTGTCTCTCTCTCTCTCTCTCTCTCTCTCTCTCTCTCTCTCTCTGTCTCTCTCTCTCTCTGTCTCTCTCTCTCTCTCTCTGTCTCTGTGTGTGTGTGTTCAATAAAGTGATAAAAGACAAGAAAATAAACATGATTGATATTATTTTTCCTATAACTTCTGTGACAAAAGGTCTGAGTGACGGGAGTGTTTGTGGTCTCTACCCTGCTATGGTTTAGGATGTTAAGTCGACCACATGCTCTATTGACTTTGGGAATCTGACAACTGTTTCTCAGGTTGTGTTCGCCCTGGCTATTTATACTGGGTCACTACATTCCCACCATCACACTGACACAGGGGCGGATGCGGCCTGCGGGGAGAGTGGCACTGGCCCAGAGGTTTACCTCACCCGCTGGAATGCAAACACATACTGAACCCACCTCTCACCCTCTGGCTGCCCAGTCAGTCACATACTGAGTGTCTGCTCTGGCTGTCTGTGGTCAACGCCACACAACCACTCAACAGCATGTCTCCCTCACTTACACATTTTACATTTACTTGTTAGTCATTTAGCAGACTCTCTGACATATCTGTCAGGCACGCAGAGATGCGTGTTGCCACCTGGGTGTAGTTGAGTGTCATCCGCATAGCAATGATAGGAGAGACCATGTAAGGATATGACGGAGCCGAGTGACTTGGTGTATAGAGAGAAGAGGGCCTAGAACTGAGCGGCCTGCCAGGTAGGATACACAAGAGTGTGCAGAGCCTGAGATGCCCAGCCCTGAGAGGGTGGAGAGGAGGATCTGATGGTTCACGGTGTCAAAGGCAGTGGATAGATCTAGGAGGATGAGAACAGAGTAGAGAGAGTCAGCTTTGGCAGTGCTGAGATCCTCCATGACACAGAGGAGAGAGAGAGTCAGCTTTGGCAGTGTGGAGACCCTCCATGACACAGAGGAGAGAGAGTCAGCTTTGGCAGTGTGGAGACCCTCCATGACACAGAGGAGAGAGAGTCAGCTTTGGCAGTGTGGAGACCCTCCATGACACAGAGGAGAGAGAGAGTCAGCTTTGGCAGTGTGGAGACCCTCCATGACACAGAGGAGAAAGAGAGTCAGCTTTGGCAGTGTGGAGACCCTCCATGACACAGAGGAGAGAGAGAGTCAGCTTTGGCAGTGTGGAGACCCTCCATGACACAGAGGAGAGAGAGAGTCAGCTTTGGCAGTGTGGAGACCCTCCATGACACAGAGGAGAGAGAGAGTCAGCTTTGGCAGTGTGGAGACCCTCCATGACACAGAGGAGAGAGAGAGTCAGCTTTGGCAGTGTGGAGACCCTCCATGACACAGAGAAGAGAGAGTCAGCTTTGGCAGTGTGGAGACCCTCCATGACACAGAGGAGAGAGAGAGTCAGCTTTGGCAGTGTGGAGACCCTCCATGACACAGAGGAGAGAGAGAGTCAGCTTTGGCAGTGTGGAGACCCTCCATGACACAGAGAAGAGAGAGAGTCAGCGTTGGCAGTGTGGAGACCCTCCATGACACAGAGGAGAGAGAGAGTCAGCTTTGGCAGTGTGGAGACCCTCTATGACACAGAGGAAAGAGAGAGTCAGCTTTGGCAGTGTGGAGACCCTCCATGACACAGAGGAGAGAGAGAGTCAGCTTTGGCAGTGTGGAGACCCTCCATGACACAGAGAAGACAAGTCTCTGTTGAGTGATACGTCTTGAAGCCTGACTTGTTAGGTTCAAGAAGATCATTCTGAGAGAGATAACGAGAAAGTTGATCAGAGATCGCACGCTCACGTGTTTTAGAAAGAAAAGAAAGAAGAGATACAGGTCTATAGTTTTTAACATCTGATGAGTTGAGTGTTGGTTTCTTGAGGAGGGGAGCGAATCAGGCCATTTTGAAGACAGAGGGGACACAGCCCGTGGTCAGTGATGAGTTGATGAGGGAAGTGAGAAATGGGAGATGATCTGGAGAAGGGAGGAGAGGATTGAGTCGAGCGGGCAGCCATGAGACTGGAGAAAGAAGTCAAGGCGTAAGGTAGTTCTGTGTGATTGAGACCAGTGACTCGATAGGCTGAGTGAATGAGTAGTGGATATCATCAACCTTCTTTTCAAAGTGGTTGACAAAGTCATCTGGAGAGAGGGGGAGGTGTGGACGATTAACGAGGTTGGAGAAGGTGGAAAATCATTTCCTAGGGGTAGAGGCAGACGCTTGACATTTAGAGTGATGTAAGTTGGCTTTAGCAGCAGATACAGAGGAAGAGAAGGTAGAGAGGAGGGAGTTGAAGGATGATAGGTCCTCCGTAAGATAATTTTTCCTCCATTTTCACTCAGCTGCCCACAGCCCTGTTCTGTAAGCTCGCAATGAGTGAGTCATAAGGATGCAGAAAAGGTGGCGAGTAGGGTCGAAGAGGCGAAGACAGGAAGGAGAAGGATTTAGCAGAAGGGAGAGATGATCGGATAGAAGAGGAGAGAGTAGTGGGAGAGAGAAAGCAAAGATTGAGACGGCACATCTGGGTAGGCGTATGGTAGGCGTATGGCTAGCGTATGGTCGGCGTATGGTCGGCGTATGGCAGGCGTATGGCTGGCGTATGGCAGATGTATGGCAGGCGTATGGCAGATGTATGGTAGGCGTATGGCTGGCGTATGGCAGGCGTATGGCAGATGTATGGCAGGCGTATGGCAGGCGTATAGCAGGCGTATGGCAGGCGTATGGTAGGTGTATGGCAGGCGTATGGTAGGCGTATGGCAGATGTATGGTAGGCGTATGGCTGGCGTATGGCAGGCGTATGGCAGATGTATGGCAGGCGTATGGCAGGCGTATGGCAGGCGTATGGCAGGCGTATGGTAGGTGTATGGCAGGCGTATGGTAGGCGTATGGCAGATGTATGGTAGGCGTATGGCTGGCGTATGGCAGGCGTATGGCAGGCGTATGGTAGGCGTATGGCTGGCGTATGGCAGGCGTATGGCAGGCGTATGGCAGGCTTATGGTAGGCGTATTGCGTTTAGGTGTATGGCTAGCGTATGGCAGGCGTATAGCGTTTAGGCGTATGGCAGGCGTATGGCAGGCGTATGGGAGGTGTATGGCAGGCGTATGGTAGGCGTATGGTAGGCGTATGGCAGATGTATGGTAGGCGTATGGCTGGCGTATGGCAGGCGTATGGCAGGCGTATGGCAGGCGTATGGCAGGCGTATGGCAGGCGTATTGCGTTTAGGTGTATGGCTAGCGTATGGCAGGCATATGGCAGTCGTATGGCAGGCGTATGGCAGGCGTATGGTAGGTGTATGGTAGGCGTATGGCGTTTAGGTGTATGGCAGGCGTATGGCAGGCGTATGGTAGGTGTATGGCAGGCGTATGGCTAGCGTATGGCAGGCGTATAGCGTTTAGGCGTATGGCAGGCGTATGGTAGGCGTATGGTAGGCGTATGGTAGGCGTATGGTAGGCGTGTGGTAGGTGTATGCTAGGTGTATGGTAGGCGTATGGTAGGCGTATGGTAGGTGTATGCTAGGTGTATGCTAGGTGTATGGTAGGCGTATGCTAGGTGTATGGTAGGCGTATGGCAGGCATATGGCTATCACTATTCTACATGCGCTCCGTCCTGTATATTAAGTTACATTCAGTCAAACAGGACCAGGAAATTCAGGGATTAATTGTACTGAATGTTTTCATTCATTTAGTAGAGCTTTGATGAAACATTCATCATGTTATTTGATATTTTCTTAGCTAATAATAGCCTGGTTTCTTTCCACTTCTGCTTCCTTCCATGGATGACGGTGCAATACTCCTGTCTCCCCTAAGGCTAGTTTAGGGTTGGGGATACACAATATTACTCACCTCTACATGTTACATCACCTCTACATGTTACACCACCTCTACATGTTACATCACCTCTACATGTTACACCACCTCTACATGTTACACCACCTCTACATGTTACACCACCTCTATATGTTACACCATGTTACACCACCTCTACATGTTACATCACCTCTACATGTTACACCATGTTACACCACCACCTCTACATGTTACATCACCTCTGCATGTTACACCACCTCTACATGTTACACCACCTCTACATGTTACACCACCTCTACATGTTACACCACCTCTACATGTTACACCATGTTACACCACCTCTACATGTTACACCACCTCTACATGTTACATCACCTCTACATGTTACACCACCTCTACATTTGACATCACCTCTACATGTTACACCATGTTACACCACCTCTACATGTTACATCAACTCTATGTGTTACACCATGTTACAAAACCTCTACATGTTACACCACCTCTACATGTTACACCACCTCTACATGTTACATCACCTCTACGTGTTACACCATGTTACAAAACCTCTACATGTTAAACCAACTCTACATGTTACACCACCTCTACATGTTACATCACCTCTACGTGTTACACCATGTTACAAAACCTCTACATGTTACACCACCTCTACAAGTTAAACCAACTCTACATGTTACACCACCTTTACATGTTACACTGCGTTACATCACCTCTACATGTTACACCATGTTACACCACCTCTACATGTTACACCACCTCTACATGTTACACCACCTCTACATGTTACATCACCTCTACATGTTACACCACCTCTACATGTTACACCACCTCTACATGTTACATCACCTCTACATGTTACATCACCTCTACATGTTACACCACCTCTACATGTTACACCACCTCTACATGTTACACCACCTCTACATGTTACATCACCTCTACATGTTACACCACCTCTACATGTTACATCACCTCTACATGTTACACCACCTCTACATGTTACACCACCTCTACATGTTACACCACCTCTACATGTTACATCACCTCTACATGTTACACCACCTCTACATGTTACACCACCTCTACATGTTACATCACCTCTACATGTTACATCACCTCTACATGTTACACCACCTCTACATGTTACATCACCTCTACATGTTACACCACCTCTACATGTTACACCACCTCTACATGTTACACCACCTCTAC
Organism: Oncorhynchus mykiss; assembly: GCF_057628025.1. Classification (NCBI taxonomy): domain Eukaryota; kingdom Metazoa; phylum Chordata; class Actinopteri; order Salmoniformes; family Salmonidae; genus Oncorhynchus; species Oncorhynchus mykiss. The sequence goes on along the minus strand of NC_143037.1, from coordinate 70,810,744 downwards.
ATGTTACATCACCTCTACATGTTACACCACCTCTACATGTTACACCACCTCTACATGTTACATCACCTCTACATGTTACACCACCTCTACATGTTACATCACCTCTACATGTTACACCATGTTACACCACCTCTACATGTTACACCACCTCTACATGTTACACCACCTCTACATGTTACATCACCTCTACATGTTACACCACCTCTACATGTTACACCACCTCTACATGTTACACCACCTCTACATGTTACATCACCTCTACATGTTACACCACCTCTACATGTTACATCACCTCTACATGTTACATCACCTCTACATGTTACACCACCTCTACATGTTACACCACCTCTACATGTTACACCACCTCTACATGTTACATCACCTCTACATGTTACACCACCTCTACATGTTACACCACCTCTACATGTTACATCACCTCTACATGTTACATCACCTCTACATGTTACACCACCTCTACATGTTACACCACCTCTACATGTTACATCACCTCTACATGTTACATCACCTCTACATGTTACACCACCTCTACATGTTACATCACCTCTACATGTTACACCACCTCTACATGTTACACCACCTCTACATGTTACATCACCTCTACATGTTACACCACCTCTACATGTTACACCACCTCTACATGTTACACCACCTCTACATGTTACATCACCTCTACATGTTACACCACCTCTACATGTTACATCACCTCTACATGTTACATCACCTCTACATGTTACACCACCTCTACATGTTACACCACCTCTACATGTTACATCACCTCTTGAAGGTTAATGTACTTCCTTTATGTATCACTTACTCTCTTTCCTCTTGGTTGATCCTTTGGAAATTCATTAGATTTTCTTTCTCCACATCAAAGTAACTCGATAAAATCTATATTCTCTGTGATTGGATTTAAAGTGAGCATGTCGAGCTGTTGAGGATGAATTCAGTTTATATTCTCTACCCCTTCAGTGGAATGAAACAGCCTTGTAGTTTGGGCCTATTCTTCTAACCTGGCACAGTTTACAGCTTGTTGCTATAGGTGAGTCTGTCTATGGGCTGCATGACTGTGAGGGAGATTGTGTGTTTGGTTCCCCATGTTAAGATCTCTGTTCTCCTTCTCTCTATTAATATCCAGAGGTCAGGGGTCAAACTGTTGTAGCAGGATGTTTTTGAACACCTCACGTGGAGGTTTACTGTATGTGTAGAACGTGCTCCTGTTCTCTGTTTTATGTTCCATCGACGTGCCCTGGAATACTGTAATGGTTTTGTGCTGGTGCTGGTGCATGCGTCTGTTTGTCCGTTACTTTTCAGTGATCAGCAGTATGTGTGGGTTGACTAAGGGGAGGTAGCCTAGCGGTTAAGAGCATTGGGCTATCAACAGAAAAGTTTCTGGTTCGAATCCCTGAGCCGACTAGGTGAAGAATCTGCCAATGTGCCCTTGAGGCAAGGCAATTACACCTAATTGCGCCTGTATGTCGCTTTAGTTAAGAATGTGTAAAAAAAAAAAAAAAACGTTAAAAATTCTGTTTGTTGTTATAAACATCTACTTATTCCAGCCCAGATGTGAGCCATTGATTAATGGAACCCACAGAACATCAGGGGGAATAGTGGAACCCACAGAATATCAGGGGGAATAGTGGAACCCACAGAACATCAGGGGGAATAGTGGAACCCACAGAACATCAGGGGGAATAGTGGAATCCACAGAATATCAGGGGTAATAGTGGAACCCACAGAACATCAGGGGGAATAGTGGAACCCACAGAACATCAGGGAGAATAGTGGAACCCACAGAACATCAGGTGGGAATAGTGGAACCCACAGAACATCAGGGGGAATAGTGGAACTCACAGAACATCAGGGGGAATAGTGGAACCCAGAGAACATCAGGTGGGAATAGTGGAACCCACAGAACATCAGGGGGAATAGTGGAACCCACAGAACATCAGGAGGAATAGTGGAACCCACAGAACATCACGGGGAATAGTGGAACCCACAGAACATCAGGGGGAATAGTGGAACCCACAGAACATCAGGGGGAATAGTGGAACGCACAGAACATCAGGGAGAATAGTGGAACCCACAGAACAGCAGGGGGAATAGTGGAACCCACAGAACAGCAAGGGGAATAGTGGAACCCACCGAACATCAGGGGGAATAGTGGAACCCACAGAACATCAGGGGGAATAGTGGAACCCACAGAACATCAGGGGGAATAGTGGAACCCACAGAACATCAGGGGGAATAGTGGAACCCACAGAACATCAGGGGGAATAGTGGAACCCACAGAACATCAGGGGGAATAGTGGAACCCACAGAACAGCAGGGGGAATAGTGGAACCCACAGAACATCAGGGGGAATAGTGGAACCCACAGAACAGCAAGAGGAATAGTGGAACCCACAGAACATCAGGGGGAATAGTGGAACCCACAGAACATCAGGGGGAATAGTGGAACTCACAGAACAGCAAGAGGAATAGTGGAACTCACAGAACATCAGGGGGAATAGTGGAACCCAAAGACCATCATTGGGAATAGTGGAACCCACAGACCAGCAGGGGGAATAGTGGAACCCACAGAACATCAGGGGGAATAGTGGAACCCACAGAACATCAGGGGGAATAGTGGAACCCACAGAACAGCAAGAGGAATAGTGGAACCCACAGAACATCAGGGGGAATAGTGGAACCCACAGAACATCAGGGGGAATAGTGGAACCCACAGAACATCAGGGGGAATAGTGGAACCCACAGAACAGCAAGAGGAACAGTGGAACCCACATAACATCAGGGGGAATAGTGGAACCCACAGAACATCAGGGGGAATAGTGGAACCCATAGAACATCAAGGGGAATAGTGGAACCCACAGAACATCTTGCAAAGCACTGCTCTCCCCTCTTCCGGTTTGAACTTCGACCTCACACCGGTCTGTAGTACACACACACACACACACACACACACAGAAGCACATGATACAGACACTTATACGAATATGAACAGTTTGGCCAAGGGATCTGTCTTGGTTTTGATAGCCCGGTTCCTTTGCGGCAAAGCTGTGCTCTTTGGACGAAACCCTAAATGGGGTTAACCGTTTTTTGCCCATGTGATTCACACTACTCAGGGTAAGCTTGTGCTGAACACATTCATGCTGCTGGTTCCTTCTCTGTTTCCCAGTTAAACCAGCCTTGGCTGTGCACACACAAATATCACACACACAGAAGGACCAAAGTGGGCAGACATAGAGGCCCCAGTGATCTCCTGTAGAGGGAACAGACACCGAGGCCCCAGTGCTCTCCTGTAGAGGGAACAGACACTGAGGCCCCAGTGCTCTCCTGTAGAGGGAACAGACACAGAGGCCCCAGTGCTCTCCTGTAGAGGGAACAGACACAGAGGCCCCAGTGCTCTCCTGTAGAGGGAACAGACACAGAGGCCCCAGTGCTCTCATGTAGAGGGAACAGCGGATCAGAAGGAATACAGCCAGCTAAAGCTAAATCACTGTGAATATTTCATGAGGCCGCCCCTGGCCCGGCAGAGCAGGAGCACAGTCTGAGTGATGTAATCGTGCCAGTCATTAGTACTGGGTAGTTTTTGGCTTAGGAACAGAAATCAGTGTACTTTAGAAGCAAGGGGAACAAGGAGCCATCCTAACTGTATGTGACACAGAAAAAATGAGAATTAGACCGAGGCAGAGAGTGGAGGAGAGAGAGGGAAAAACTTGGGAGAGAGAAATGGAGAGAGAGAGAGAGAGTAGAGACAAGTGGTCTCACAGTATGTCCCCAATATCCTCACCTCTGTCTACCTGCAGGCCCTCCCCTTCTCCCCTCTTCTCACCCTCCATCCCCTCTCAACTCCACCTCTCCTCTCCTCTCAGCACCATCTCTTCCCATCTCCTCCCCCTCCCTCCCCTCTCAGCACCCTTCTCTTCCCCCCTCTCCTCTTCTCCAATCCCACCTCACCCTCTCCCCTCTCAGCATCATCTCTTCCCCCTTCTCTTCCCTCCCCCTCCCTCCCCTCTCAGCATCATCTCTTTCCCCTTCTCTTCCCTCCCCCTCCCTCTCCTCTCAGCATCATCTCTTTCCCCTTCTCTTCCCTCCCCCTCCCTCACCTCTCAGCTCCATAGAGTGTGTAGTCTGAGATGATGAGCTGGTAACTGTTTTTTCAGTACGGACTGATACACTGTGTGTGTGTGTGTGTGTGTGTGTGTGTTGTGGATGTTCACGTGTATCAGAGTGTCAGCTGGAATCTGTTCAGAATCCATCCGCTGTGTGAGTGTTTAAACACGTTTAGAGAGAGGCCGGGGTCGAGAGGAACAACCCTGTTGTGACATTCACACCACACAGGACATTACAAGGCCACAAGAGATGCTGCAACACCGTCCTACCACCAGAGACAAAACACAGCAACGGCTACTGTATGTCTCCTGCTGGCGCTCTGGCTTCCCTCAAAGGTTACTTACTACACAGCACTCTAGAGGACTCTGCTTTTAACTCCACCAAAGGATTCAGTGGGTTTTCTTGATCTTCTTTCCTCTGTCTTATTCCTCCCTGTGAGATGACTTGGAGCAGTTCAAGTGACGAGGGGGAAGCGAGGCAGAACAGATTGGGTTTGATCCGGATTTAAACTTCTGTTCCAAATAAGGGTGACTTCCTGGATTTGTCTTGGAAAAGCACCTTGACATTTTTTAGAGGCAAATGAAGTGTGGAGGGGAGCTGTTTTTGTTCTTTATTTCCCTAGGGTCGTTCTGAAAGTGCACAACAGGTAGACTCTCAATCCACAACCCAGCGATGCACCCGCGACGTATTGCAAGCGTGGGTGTGTGTGTGTGTGTGAGTGCTTTTGCTTTTGTATGTGTGATGTGTTTGTGTCCATTTTTGTGCACTTATGTATTGCTTGTTTGTTACCATATCGGTGTGTGTGTGCGTGTGTGTGCGTGTGTGTGTAGGTGTGTGTGTGAAGCTGTGTGTGTAAACCACGCTGTGCTGTCAGCTTCTCTGAAATGGTTATGTTCTATCTGACTCATCACATACATTGCTGTTACTCATTCATCAAGTTTGCAGACGACACAACAGTAGTAGGCCTGAATATCAACGATGTCGAGACAGCCTACAGGGAGGAGGTGAGGGCCCTGAAAAATGGGAAGGAAAAGGAAAATAACCTCTCCCTCAACATCAACAAAACGAAGGAGCTGATCGTAGACTAAATGAGACATCAGAGGGAGTATGCCCCCAATCCACATCGACGGGACCGCAGTGGAGAAGGTGAAAAGCTTCAAGTTCCTCGGCGTACACATCACTGATAGTCTGAAATGGTCCACCCACACAGACAGGAGGCTGAAAAAATTTGGCCTGTTACCTAAAACCCTCACAAAATGTTACAGATGCACCATCGAGAGCATCCTTTCAGGCTGTATCACCGCCTGTGCCTTCGTCAACCGCAGGGCTCTCCAGAGGGTGGTGCGGTCAGCCCAAAGCTTCACCGGGGACATGCTGCCTGCCCTTAGGGACAACTACAGGACCCGGTGTCACAGGAAGGCCAAGAAGATCATCAAGGACCTCTGGTCACGGCCTGTTCACACTTCTATCATCCAGAACGCGAGGTCAGAACAGGTGCATCAAAGCTGTGACCGAGAGACTGAAAACAGCTTTTATCTCATGGCCATCAGACTGTTAAATAGTCACCACTAGCCGGCCTCTGCCAGGTACCCAGTCCTGAACTTTAGTCACTGTCACTAGCCAGCTACCACCCAGTTACACTAACATACATTTTAGAGGCTGCTGCCCTATGTACATATTCATGGAACACTGGTGACTTTAATCATGTTTACATACTGTTTTACCCATTTCATATACATATGCTGTAGTCTAGTCAAGGCCTATCCTATTGAATTATTTCTGTACAGATGCTTTTCTTCAGATATACCACATATTATATCCATATACTGTCAGTATTGTCTATATTTCCCATCACATACATATATATATATATATATATATATATACATATATACATATATATATATATATATATATAGAGAGAGAGTATACAGAGGGCATTCGGGAAGGTATTCACATACCTTGACGTTTTCCACATTTTGTTATGCTAGAACCTTATTTTAAATTTGAATAATTTTTTACCCTCATCAATCTACACACAGTAATGATGAAGAAAAACATGTTTTTTATTCATTTTTGTGAATTTATAAAAATAGAAAAAACTGAAATATCACATTTACCTAACTATTCAGATCCTTTACTCAGTACTTTGTTGAATCACCTTTGGCAACGATTACAGCCTCGAGTGTTCTTGGGTAAGATGCTTCAAGCTTGGAACACCTGTATTTGGGGAGTTTCTCCCATTCTTCTCTGCAGATCATCTCAAGCTCTGTCAGGTTGGATGGGGAGCGAAACTACACAGCTATTTTTAGGTCTCTCCAGAGATGTTTGATTGGGTTCAAGTCCGGGCTCTGGCTAGGCCACTCGAGAACATTCAGAGAGTTGTCCTGAAGGCACTACTGGGTTGTCTTGGCTGTGTGCTTAGGGTCGTTGTCCTGTTGGAAGGTGAACCTTCACCCCAGTCGGAGGTCTTGAGCACTCTGGAGCAGGTTTTCACCAAGGATCTCTCTGTACTTTGCGCCGTTCATCTTTCCCTTGATCTTGACTAGTCTCTCAGTCCATACCGCTGAATAACATCCCCACAGCATGATGCCGCCACCACCATGCTTCACCGTAGGGATGGTTCCAGGTTTCCTCCAGACGTGATACTTGGCATTCAGGCCAGAGTTCAATCTTGGTTTCGTCAGACCAGAGAATCTTGTTTCTCATGGTCAGAGAGTCCATTAGGTGCCCAAAGAGGGCTGTCATGTGCCACTGAGGAGTGGCTTCCGTTTGGCCACTCTACCATAAAGGCCTGATAGGTGGAATGCTGAAGAGATGCTTGTCCTTCTGGATACAATACAATTTGATTTGATAAGTGATTAGATCAACTGCTTGCTTGGCACTGAGTGTTTCAAGCTTCTCTCTCTCTCTCTCTCTCTCTCTCTCTCTCAGTATGGAACATATTTCTGACCGTACAGAATGGCGCTTACTGTATTATAGCAGGGCAACATAAACAACATGGCCCATCAGTCAGCACGGCAGTCCCCCCCCCCGCCTCTTCCCAGCCCCTCAACAGCCCCCTCGTCCTCCTTTTTCCTTGGCCCTCCTCTCACTCTCTCTCACAGAGACACTTTCACTGGGGGCCTCAGGAATGTGATGCTGCTGGGCTTTAGCCAACAATAACACTACCACCACCCAAACACCAATACACACCATTACGACCACCCGAACCCCCATACCACCACCCTAACACCCATACACACCACCACTACCACCCTTACACCTATACACACCACTACCACCACCCTAACACCCATACACACCACTACCACCACCCTAACACACATACATACTACCACCACCCTAACACCCATACACACCACTACCACCACCCTAACACACATACATACTACCACCACCCTAACACCCATACACACCACTACCACCACCCTAACACACATACATACTACCACCACCCTAACACCCTATACATACATCCACCACCCTAACACCCATACACACCACTACCACCACCCTTACACCTATACACACCACTACCACCACCCTAACACCCATACACACCACTACCACCACCCTAACACCCATACACACCACTACCACCACCCTAACACACATACATACTACCACCACCCTAACACCCATACACACCACTACCACTACCACCACCCTAACACTCATACACACCACTACCACCACCCTAACACCCATACATACTGTACCACTACCACTACCACCACCCTAACACCCATACACACCACTACCACCACCCTAACACCCATACATACCACTACCACCACCCTAACACCCATACATACCACTACCACTACCACCACCCTAACACCCATACATATCACCACTCTAACACCTATACATACCTCCACTACCACCCTAACACTCATACATACCACTACCACTACCACCACCCTAACACCCATACATACCACTACCACTACCACCACCCTAACCCCCATACATACCACTACCACCACCCTAACCCCCATACATACCACTACCACCACCCTAACACCCATACATATCACCACTCTAACACCTATACATACCTCCACTACCACCCTAACACTCATACATACCACTACCACTACCACCACCCTAACACCCATACATACCACTACCACTACCACCACCCTAACCCCCATACATACCACTACCACCACCCGAACACCCATACAATCATTTGAAAAGCTCCGGTTGGTTTGCATCTAATGCTCGATTAGTAGCATAAACGTAACAGTGGTTGTGCTTTCGTTTTGGTGACAGATTATCCACTACCACTACCACCACCCTAACACCCATACATACCACTACCACCACCCTAACACCCATACATACCTCCACCTGAGACTCACACTTCACCTTCAACTCTAGTCCCTTCCCATCCCTTTTTCACTTTCACCCTGTAAAGCCTTTTTAAATCACTCAAAACATTCAGCCTCTGTTCCCTTACCGCACGCTCAGCAAATACTCTCCAGACCTCTAACTCCCACTGCTGCCCCCCGACCTCTGGTCTGGGCTGGGGCTGTTGCAGTAGGGATGTGGAGGTTATAGCCCTATATCATAGTTCTGGATTAGACAGGGTTTCCTCTGTAGAGATGGAGAGAGGGGGTGTGTCGAGAAGGAAAGAGAGAGAGAGAGAGAGGAAAGAGAGAGATAGGGAGAGAGAGAGAGGGTGTGTCGAAAGAAAGAGAGAGAGAGAGAGAGAGAGAGGAAGCAGAGATATAGGAAGAAGGGAGAGAGAGAGAGGGTGTGTCGAAGGAAGGAGAGAGATAGGGAGAGAGAGAGAGGGTGAATCGAAGGAAAGAGAAAGAGAGGAAGGAGAGAGGTAGGGAGAGAAAGAGGAAGAAGGGGGGAGGGAGAGAGAAAGTGAGAGTAGAGAGAGAAAGAGAGAAGAGGAGAGAAAGAAGAGGAGGATGAGAGAGAGGAGGATGAGAGAAAGAAGAGGAGGATGAGAGAAAGAAGAGGAGGATGAGAGAGAGGAGAGGAGAGAAAGAGAGGAGAGGAGAGAAAGAGAGGAGCGAGAGATAAGGGTCACGGAGTGCACCTCCACACTGCTCTGGAGCACGAGCTTTAAGTACACATATGCCTCTTCACTCTTTCTCTCCCTCTAGCAATTCAATTTCAATTCAAGGGGATTTATCGGCATGGGAACATGTTTACATTGCCAAAGCAAGGGAAATAGAAAATAAACAAAAGTGAAATAAAATTTAAAAAATTAACATTAAACATTACACTCACAAAAGTTCCAAAAGAATAAAGACATTTCAAATGTCATATTTTGTATATAGTGTTGTTATGATGTGCAAATAGTTCAAGTACAAAAGGGAAAATAAATTAACATAAATATGGGTTGTTTTTACAACGGTGTTTGTTCTTCACTGGTGGCCCTTTTCTTGAGGCAGCAGGTCACAAATGTTGCTGCTGTGATGGCACACTGTGGTATTTCACCCAGTAGATATGGGAGTTTATCAAAATTGGGTTTGTTTTCAAAATCTTTGTGGATCAGTGTAATCTAAGGGAAATATGTGTCTCTAATATGGTCATACATTTGGCAGGCGGTTAGGAAGTGCAGCTCAGTTTCCACCTCATTTTGTGGGCAGTGTGCACATAGCCTGTCTTCTCTTGAGCGTCAGGTCTGTCTACGGCAGCCTTTCTCAACAGCAAGGCTATGCTCACTGAGTCTGCACATCGTCAAAGATTTCCTTAAGTTTGGGTCAGTCACAGTTGTCATGACTGTCCTGATCAGGTCAGGTTACAGGAGACCACAACCCTACAGAATTTCTCTCAACCCCAACAGAGGACGAGAGATCTAGAGGTCTGAAGATGTGGGGTTTTTCTGACCCCTCACGCCCCTGGTAAATCTCAGGCCACAGACAAATTCCTTTGTCCTGTTACTATGGAGAACCAGCCTCAGAATATTAAACATGAAATAAAGGGACTTTGGAACAATGGTTTCCGTCAGCCACAATGGTGGTCATGACGATAGATGGAATATGAAAATGTATGTCATTTTTGTTTTGTTATTAAAGGTTATTAGATGACGTTATTACGAAAACATTGTAACGTTAGGAGTTTTCCTAGTATATGTTTGATTATACATTGTACGTTGTGTGGAAAATGTCCAAATCAAAGATAATGTTTTGGTAAAGCTGAAATGCAAAGTTCGTTGTCTAAAACTGGATTTGAGTCAAATCTAGACCTTGCCTTATTAACTTGGTACGCCCAGAGAATTGCCCTAAAGGCGGTTACGCCCACTTCTGACCCGAGGGTATAAAACCTGTGAGTAAAGAATTTACAGATAAGACTAAGTGACCCAAGCTGCAGCCGAGGTCTAAAAAGTCAACGAACCCAAAACGCAACACAAGTTTGAAGACAAAGAAATATTTTTCTACCCAAGCTACGGATGAGTAGCTGTGTCTAAGCGGGGGAATTCAAGTCGAACCACCTAGCCTCCATCTGCCATCGAATCGTGGTATCTACACTGTTTCATTCCTACGCTGTGAGCTCTGAGCTACAGAGCTGTCTGTCCTCAGAAGAGACCTTCCAGAGCAAGGGCAAGGGAACAGACTCGGAAGCCAAAAGGACACTGACATCATGAGGACGACGAGAGAGTTGTGCCGGAGAAGTGCGTCATTGAGCAGCCTGAACGGTCCACACGGAGAATCCACGGAGACCTTCCCCACGTAATTACATAATTAAATTCTGACCCATAAGAGGGGCAGTTTGGGGCAAGGCTAGGGTTAGAATAAGCATAGCTGACAAATTCACCCAAATGTATATTTCTCTCGTGTACTTTCACTTTTTCTCTCTTTTAAACCCCAATTTTGGGTAACACATGCCATAGTGTGTTGGCCCGTTATACTAAGTTCTAATCAATAGCCTGGAATGTGTTTTTGTGTATGTATATCTTTTATCATCATTTTAGCTTTCTAGTAAATAAATACTCAACTAAGATTGGTGTGGTACGAACTCATTGGTGAGACCCGGGTCCGTGCAGATTCCCGGATTATGTGACGTTCAGAACGAGACTGTAGAGGAAACTGATTAATTAGTGGCTGTTGTAAAATCGCTATTCTGATATTCTTTGAGTTAATTTGGGAAATAGAAACTCAATAAAACTTATTTTCCCATGGTGCCCCAGGTTAATGAGTTAATAATTGCATGATTCAGTTAATCACGCAATTAGAAACCTTTAATCATTCGATGAGCAACAGTCGTCACATTAACTAATACACCGTCACGACACAGTGGTCAAGTATTCTGCCACTGTGTACTCTCTGTTTAGTGCCAAATAGGACCAGCTTGCTCTCCGGGTTCATCTCTCATATGATGGCTTTGGAGTTTCTTTTCTGGATTTGGATAATTAGCAGGTATTGGCCTAATTCTGCTCTACTTGCTTTATTTGGTATTTTACGTTGTAGACGGAGGATATTTTTACATAATTCTGCATTCAGAGTCTCAATCTGGAGTTTGTCCCATTTTGTGAATTCTTGGTTGGTGAGTGGATCCCAGACCTCACAACCATAAAGGGCAATGGGTTCTATGACTTATTCAAGTATTTTTAGCCAGATTCTAATTGGTATGTCGAATTTTATGTTCCTTTTGATGGCATAGAAGGCCCTTCTTGCCTTGTCTAAGATCATTCACAGCTTTGTGTAAATTACCTGTGGCACTGATGTTTAGGCCGAGGTAGGTATAGTTGTTTGTATGGTCTAGGGCAATGGATGGGGTTTGCATTTGTGGTCCATGCTACTGGACCTTTTTTGGAACACCATTATTTTTGTCTTACTGAGATTTGCTGTCTGCGCCCAGGTCTGACATAATCTGTACAGAAGGTGCTGGCTAGCAGAGTAGAAAACTTGAAAATTAAAGAGAGCCGCACACTCTAGGAGCTCAGATGCAAACATGTAATTACCAATGTTTCGACAGCCAAGCTGTCTTCATCAGGGTATCAGGGTTTTGCCAATTTTAACCACACACTTGTTGTTTGTGTTTGTGGATTTTACAATGTCATATGTATTACCCCCATGACCACTTTCCATCAATTTGTATAGCAGATTCTCATGCTAAATTGAGGCAAAAGCTTTTTTGAAATCAACAAAGCATGAGAAGACTTTTCCTTTGTTTTTGTTTGTTTCTTTGTCAATGAGGGTGTGCAGGGTGAATACGTGGTTTGTCGTACGGTAATTTGGTAAAAAGCCAGTTTGCTCAGTACAGTGTTTTCACTGAGGAAATGTACTTGTCTGCTGTTAATGATAATGCAGAGTTTTTCCTAAGGTTGCTGTTGACACATATCCCATTGTAGTTATTGGGGCCAATTTGTCTCCACTTTTGTGGATTGCGGTGATCAGTCCTTGGTTTGCAAATATTGGGGAAGATGCCAGAGCTAAGAATGATGTTAAAGAGTTTAAGACAATTTGAATTTGTGGTCTGTATATTTTATTGTTTCATTTAGAACACCGTCAACACCTGTAGTTCATTCAATGAATTTGGAGAATCCAGTGGGCTCCTGTAGTCTCTTTGTTACAGGGCCAAAAAATGTGAGAATTGGTTTAGTCATTCATCTCCATTTTTGTTAAATAACTCTTCGTGTTGTTGTTTGTTTATTGTTTTCCAATTTTCCCAGAAGTGGTTAGAGTCTATGGATTCTTCAATTACGTTGAGCTGATTTTTCTGAAGTGCTGTTCCTTATTTTTCCATAGTGCATTTCTGTATTGTTTTAGTGATTCACCATAGTGAAGGTGTGGGCTCAGGGTCTCTGCGTCTCTATGTTTTTGGTTGGATAGATTTCTCAATTTATTTCTTAGGTTTTTGCATTCTTCATCAAACCATTTGTCTTTGTTGTTAATTTTCTTAGGTTTTGTGCTTGACATTTTTAGATTTGATAGGGAAGCTGAGAGGTCAAAATGACTGTTTAGGCTTTCTACTGCCAAGTTTACATCTTCGGTGTTACAGCGAAACGTTTTGTCCAGGAAGTTGTCTAAAAGGGTTTGAATTAGTTTCTGCCTAAATGTTTTTTGGTAGGTTTCCACACTACTTTCCTTCCACCTAGAGCATTGCTTAATATTCCTTTGGCTTTGATGCCTCATGATTGAGTATTGCTCTGTTCAACTAGACTGTGATTTTGCTGTTATCTGATAGGGGTGTTAGTGGTCTCCCTCCCTCCCTCCCTCCCTCCCTCCCTCCCTCCCTCCCTCCCTCCCTCCCTCCCTCCCTCCCTCCCTCCCTCCCTCCCTCTCTCCCTCCCTCTACCATGAACACTGATCATATTGAGATTCATTATATACTCTGACACTCCTGTTGTTCAAATCAGCCGGACCTTGCTGCTGCCATCATGCGTCTGTCTGTCTGTCTGTCTGTCTGTCTGTCTGTCTGTCTGTCTGTCTGTCTGTCACCTTGCGGCTGCAGGGGTTGATACGTTAGGTTCTCTGTCTTGAGTGACGTCTGCTCTTGAGAGGGGCATGTGGCTGCGTGTGGCTCAGCTTTGAACTGCAGCAGATCGTTTCCCCCCGGGAGGGTTGTACCGACGGATGGATGATTTCCCACAGCAGATGCCTACCTGGTCTGCCATCTAGACACTAGGTGCCTGCTGCAACCTCCGAGAGACACGCACCCAGATAAGGTGACAGGAAGTATTAGCAAACAGAGGGGAGGGAGGGGGCTGGGAGGGGAGCGAGGATAGGGGAGACGCTGGCTCTGTCTAAAACTTTATAGAAGAGAAGGGTAGAAAGTGTAAAAGGAGAGAGAGGTGGAGAAAGATATGGGGGTAGAATGTTAAGTGTGGGGGGTGGTGGGAGTAGGTGCAAGGGGGAACCAGGTGGGAGAGGATGTGAGGGGGGGGGGTGTGTGTGAGGGGGGCTAGGTGGAGAGGAGACCTGTCCATGCTGCAGTGTGTGTCAGAGCACTAGGTAAAGCCCAGACAGAGCAGATCATGCTGCAGTGTGTGTCAGAGCGCTAGGTAAAGCCCAGACAGAGCAGATCATGCTGCAGTGTGTGTCAGAGCGCTAGGTAAAGCCCAGACAGAGCAGATCATGCTGCAGTGTGTGTCAGAGCGCCCGGTAAAGCCCAGACAGAGCAGATCATGCTGCAGTGTGTGTCAGAGCGCTAGGTAAAGCCCAGACAGAGCAGATCATGCTGCAGTGTGTGTCAGAGCACCAGGTAAAGCCCAGACAGAGCAGATCATGCTGCAGTGTGTGTCAGAGCACCAGGTAAAGCCCAGACAGAGCAGATCATGCTGCAGTGTGTGTCAGAGCGCTAGGTAAAGCCCAGACAGAGCAGCGTTCTCTTTCTATCTGTCTCCAGGTAAAGCTCTCATTTCATGCTCCACTGAGATCCACCTTCCCTCCACTCCTCCTCCTCCACCACCTCCTCCTCTTTCAATTTCTTACCCACTCTCTTTCTGTATCTCTTTTTCGCTTCTAGAGTGTGTCAGCTTTCTGTGTTCTCCACCCATTCTACTCCTCTTTCCTCACTAACACCACACATTCTTACCTCTCTCACACACAGGAGATGTCACGATAAACTTTAATAAATGATAACAGATAAGGCAGCTCATGTATATTTGATTCTGGGGAGGGGGAAGCATTGGGGGGGGCATAGGGGTTGGGGTTGTGTGTGTCGGGGGTAGGAGGGCATCGATGTCTCCCTGGCATCATGCTGGGCTTTGTGTGTCGTTTGGCCTGTCTGAGGAGACCAATAAGACAGGAGGAGGAAGTTGGGTTGGGCCTGTGCTGAGGAAGGCCTGAGATTAAATCCGATCCTCTGGTCAGAGCAGCCACGGCCCTGTAGGAAAGAGCTGGACTGCACCCAAACTCAGACACCCTCATTACTCTGGACTTTGGCAACGTGTCTGTGATTTATTTTTAATCAGCTACCTCAATCTCAGACAGAGACAGAGCACTGTGAAAACCCCAAAATGCTTTTGTTTGTTCAGGGACTGCAGTTGTTCAGGGACTGCAGTTGTTCAGTGACTGCAGTTACAGTAATGTTGATTAATGTGCACTGTCCCTTGTAAAACTAAATGCAATAAAGTTTAATAAACGTTATGTAAAGTGTTTTTAAAAAGGGGGATGAAGGAAGTGAGGAAGAGTGCAATACAAATATTGAAAAGGGGGTCTCAATAGGTCTCTCTCTCCCTTTGTTCATTGAACAGAGCATATCATTACCTACTTACCTACAAGTAAGTCAGGTGGTCTCCCACTTGGCACAAGGATGGATTGAGATTGTGCTCTGGCCAGAGTGGCTCTCAGGACCATGAGGTTTCTCTGTGCCGTGTTTGAATGCAGCAGGTCAGAGGACCGTGAGGTTTCTCTGTGCAGTGTTTGAATACAGCAGATCAGAGGACCATGAGGTTTCTCTGTGCAGTGTTTGAATACAGCAGATCAGAGGACCATGAGGTTTCTCTGTGCAGTGTTTGAATACAGCAGGTCAGAGGACCATGAGGTTTCTCTGTGCAGTGTTTGAATGCAGCAGGTCAGAGGACTGTGAGGTTTCTCTGTGCAGTGTTTGAATATAGCAGGTCAGAGGACCGTGATGTTTCTCTGTGCAGTGTTTGAATGCAGCAGGTCCCTGTTTGTGTTGTCTGTAATCCCGAGTGACATGAGTTCAGCTCATCTCACCAGTCACGCTCATTTCACTGCTGACTGCCCTGGGAGGAGGGGAGGGGCAGAAAGAGCCAGAGACCTGCCTGTCAGAGACCTGCCTGTCAGGAGGATTAAAGGCATTCGCATGCTTCCCATCTCAAACAGTTCATAACATTTTGTGCATATATTATGATGACATTTTGTGACGTTTTTGTTAGTTTTGGTCTTCGACAAGGGTTTTTCGGCTGTTAGTGCAGGCAAGCCGATATCTACGCCCCTTCGTCTGTGATTGGTCAACAATAGGGATTCTTCAATTATGTGTTTGTTGTCAATCAACGAGAGACCACTCCTTTTCATGCACATATTTTCACTTGAGAAATAATCCACCAAAATTGCGCGACTAAGATCTCCTCGGCAAAAACGTCAACATTTCTGACAGATTTCTTGAATTCTTAGATTCATTCTGACTATCTTTGCTGTCTGTCTGCCTGTCTACTGTTTTTCTTTTTTCTGTGTACTGTCTACTGTGTGTTTACTGCCTACTGTCTATAGTCTGTCTACCTTCTACTTTCTGTCTACTGTTTACTGTCTGTCTACTGTCTGTCTACTTTCTACTGTCTGTCTACTGTCTGTCTACTGTCTGTCTACTGTCTACTGTCTGTCTACTGTCTGTCTACTGTCTGTCTACTGTCTACAGTCTGTCTACTGTCTTTCTACTGTCTGTTTACTGTCTACTGTCTGTCTACTCTATGTCTACTGTCTACTGTCTGTCTACTGTCTGTCTACTGTCTGTCTAATGTCTTTCTACTGTCTGTCTTCTGTCTGCAGTCTGTCTACTGTCTTTCTACTGTCTGTCTTCTGTCTGCTGTCTGTCTACTGTCTACTGTCTGTCTACTGTTTACTGTCTACTGTTTACTGTCTACTGTTTACTGTCTACTGTCTGTCTACTGTCTACTGTTTACTGTACACATACACAAACACATACACGCTATGTGTTTACTGTCTACTGTTTACTGCTCAACTATGGCTCTTTTGAGAAAGTGTTGGGTCTACTTGTGTATCTCATCTTTCCTTACTAGTCCTCTCATCTTTCCTTACTCCTCCACTCATCATTACTCACCCCTCCTCTCATCTTTTCTCACTCCTCATCTTTCCTCACCGCTCCTCTCATCTCTCCTCATCCTCCTCTCAACTTCCTCACTCCTCCGCTCATCTTTCCTCATCCTCCTCTCTTCTTCCCTCATCCTCTTCTCATCTTTCATCACTTATCATCTTTCCTCATCCTTCTCTCATCTTTCCTCCCTCCTCCTCTAATCTAACCTCACTCCTCCTCTCATCTTTCCTCCCTCCTCCTCTCATCTAACCTCACTCCTCCTTTCATTGTTCCTCACTCTTCCTCTCATCTTTCCTCATCATCCTCTCATCTTTCCTCACTCCTCATCTTTCCTCACTCCTCATCTTTCCTCACTCCTCATCTTTCCTCACCCCTTCTCATCTTTCCTCACCCCTCCTCTCATCTTTCCTAACTACTCCTCTCATCTTTCCTCATCATCCTCTTATCTTTCCTAACTCCTCATCATTACTCACCCCTCCTCTCATTTTTCCTCACTCATCATCTGTCCTCATCCTCTCATCTTTCCTCATCCTCCTCTAATCGTTCCTCATCCTCCTCATCTTTCCTCACTCCTCATCTTTCCTCAGCCTGCTCTCATCTTTTCTCATTCCTCATCTTTCCTCACTCCTCATCTTTCCTCATCCTCCTCTCATCTTTCCTCATCCTCCTCTCATCTTTCCTCAGCCTGCTCTCATCTTTTCTCATTCCTCATCTTTCCTCACTCCTCATCTTTCCTCATCCTCCTCTCATCTTTCCTCATCCTCCTCTCATCTTTCCTCAGCCTGCTCTCATCTTTTCTCATTCCTCATCTTTCCTCACTCCTCATCTTTCCTCATCCTCCTCTCATCTTTCCTCACTCCTCATCTTTCCTCATCCTCCTCTCATCTTTCCTCATCCTCCTCTCATCTTTCCTCATCCTCCTCTAATCTTTCCTCATCCTCCTCTCATCTTTCCTCACTCCTCATCTTTCCTCAACCCTCCTCCTTTTATCACTCCTCATCTTTCCTCCATCCTCATCTATGGACTGTAAAGACATTAATTGGCCATCTTGCGTCGTTATGTGAACCAGGAGCTGGCTGCTGTTCTGTGTTGCTCCTAATTAAAAGAGCCTCCGATGCCGTGTGAATGTGAGCATCAATCAGCCTGGTGGGGATGGAGGGTAATGAGAGAGTACATCTGTGTCTCAAATGACAGCAAACCTGGTTTCAAAAGATAAATAAAACTACACCTCACGGCACAATGACTCTCCCCCCTGGCGAGGGGACGGTCTAAAGTTATACTGTTACATACAGTATGTGGAACTGATAGATGCACACACACACACACACACACACACACACACACACACACACACACACACACACACACACACACACACACACACACACATACACGCTATGTGTTTATGTTTTTAAGTGCATGTCAATTGTAAAGTATTTTGTCTGAAATGTCTTTTTCGTTATGTGTCGGACCCCAGCAAGACTAGCTGTCACGATTGTCGTCGGCTAATGGGGATCCTAATAAAAATCTCTAGTGACATCAAGTCTTTGCTGCAGCCTCCATCTCAGAGCTGTAATTGTTTCTGTTCTTCCCTTGGTCTTCTGAATGAGCATCTCTCCAGGCTCCCTGCTACCCGTCTGTGTTGCCAGGTCTTGTAAAGATTCAGAGAAGCTGGCTATTTGTCGCTGGGTTGTGTTGGCCGCCTTCTGAGCCCCCGCTCTGTTAATTGGGCAGGTTTTATTTCAGGGGCCCACGGCACAGTGGGAATTGGAAGCACAAAGTGCAGCATGAAAAAAATATGGCAGAAAGTCATTTTTTTTTCATCCAATTGCGTCTCTCAAACCCTGACATCAGTATTCCGCTCAGACATGGAGTCAGACTAAAATAGAAAAAGAGCAACAGCGAGAGAGGGAGAAGAATGGAAGTAGACAGGGAGAAGGACAACGATGGAAGGGGACAGAGAGGGACAATGGGTGGAAGGGGACAGAGAGAGGGAGAGGAGAGGGATGGAAGGGGACAGAGAGAGGGAGAACGATGGAAGGGGACAGAGAGAGAGAGGGAGAAGGATGGAAGGGGACAGAGAGAGGGAGAAGGATGGAAGGGGACAGAGAGAGGGAGAAGGATGGAAGAGGACAGAGAGGGAGAACGATGGAAGGGGACAGAGAGAGGGAGAATGGGTGGAAGGGGACAGAGAGAGGGAGAATGGGTGGAAGAGGACAGAGAGAGGGAGAGGAGAGGGATGGAAGGGGACAGAGAGAGGGAGAATGGGTGGAAGAGGACAGAGAGAGGGAGAGGAGAGGGATGGAAGGGGACAGAGAGAGGGAGAATGGGTGGAAGAGGACAGAGAGAGGGAGAGGAGAGGGGTGGAAGGGGACAGAGAGAGGGAGAATGGGTGGAAGGGGACAGAGAGATGGAGAAGGGGTGGAAGGGGAGAGTGAGAGGGGAGTGGTGGAAGAGGACAGAGAGACAGGCAAACATTGAAGTTCTTTGATTGCAAATGTGCCTCTCCCTCCGTCCCCCTTTCTCTCTTTCGCTCACCATCTTGTTTTAAAGTAGAATTGAGTCGAGCCGTAGGTGAAATGAGTCACTGCCAGCGCGGGAGAGCGAAGGAGAAAGAGAAGGAGAGACGGAGGACTGGGTATACAGGATGCAAAGAAAGAGGCGCTTTGTTCTGACTTGTGCTTTGTGTTGGCCTTCACCCTGAGATGACTCCAGCTCTGTTTGTGCTTGTTTTCATATAGCCTTGAGTCCAGCCGCTCCTCCACACATAAAGAGACTCCGACCATCCCCAGAGAACCCAACCTTCCATTCACAGGTGAGTGACGGGGGAGGGGGGTTAGAGACCTGATGAGGAACAGATGCTGAGGGACGGTGGTGTTGCTGCTGTGAGAAAGGGGGGTTTGGGGTTGAGGAGGCTGCTGTCTCTGTCCTCACACCACTGCTAGCTGAATCCCTCTGGCAGCGTCAGTGACGGCTCTCGCTCACTCTGCAGTTTCACACAACACAACACAGTAATTTGTCAGGGGGACGGGCAGCAGGGAGCCTGTCAAAAGAGACAGAGAGAGAGAGTGATAGAAGAGAGGGAACAACGATGGAGGAGAGTGAAGATTGAAAGGGTTGAACGTGGGATGTGGGGCTGTTGGTCAGTCCATGTGGGGCTGTTGGTCAGTCCATGTGGGGCTGTTGGTCGGTCCATGTGGGGCTGTTGGTCAGTCCATGTGGGGCTGTTGGTCGGTCCATGTGGGCTGTAGGGTGTTGTGGGTGTGTCTTCCACCCATTACCCATGATGACACCCGAACAGTGTGACCTGCTGAGGGGGAGGAACAGGAGCCTCACATTCCTGATTAATGATGAAGTATGGACCCTCTGTGCTGAGGGGAATGAGCATACATGTACACACACACACACACACACACACATACGTACGCACACACACGAACACGTGCGTACGCACACACATACAGGTACACTCCCTGGGTAGCTGTAACACAGTTACTAACTATAACACAGTTAGTGGTGGTCTCTCTCTCTTTCTCTCTCTCTCTCTCTCTCTGTCTCTCTCTCTCCGTCTCTCTCTCTCTCTCTCTCTCTCTCTCTCTCTCTCTCTCTCTGTCTCTCCATCTCTCTCTCTATCTCTGTCTTTCTCTCTCTCTCTCTCTCTCTCTCTCTGTCTCTCCATCTCTCTCTCTATCTCTCTGTCTCTCTCTCTGTCTCTCTCTCTCTCTCTGTCTCTCTGTCTCTCTGTCTCTCAATTCAATTCAATTCAAGGGCTTTATTGGCATGGGAAACGTGTTAACATTGCCAAAGCAAGTGAGGTAGACAACATACAAAGTGAATATATAAAGTGAAAAACAACAAAAATTAACAGTAAACATTACACATACAGAGGTTTCCAAACAGTAAATACATTACAAATGTCATATTATATATATATACAGTGTTTTAACAATGTACAAATGGTTAAAGGACACAAGATAAAATAAATAAGCATAAATATGGGTTGTATTTACAATGGTGTTTGTTCTTCACTGGTTGCCCTTTTCTCGTGGCAACAGGTCACAAATCTTGCTGCTGTGATGGCACACTGTGGAATTTCACCCAGTAGATATGGGAGTTTTTCAAAATTGGATTTGTTTTCGAATTCTTTGTGGATCTGTGTAATCTGAGGGAAATATGTCTCTCTAATATGGTCAAACATTGGGCAGGAGGTTAGGAAGTGCAGCTCAGTTTCCACCTCGTTTTGTGGGCAGTGAGCACATAGCCTGTCTTCTCTTGAGAGCCATGTCTGCCTACGGCGGCCTTTCTCAATAGCAAGGCTATGCTCACTGAGTCTGTACATAGTCAAAGCTTTCCTTAATTTTGGGTCAGTCACAGTGGTCAGGTATTCTGCCGCTGTGTACTCTCTGTTTAGGGCCAAATAGCATTCTAGTTTGCTCTGTTTTTTTGTTAATTCTTTCCAATGTGTTAAGTAATTATCTTTTCGTTTTTTAATGATTTTTTGGCGTCTAATTTGTGTTGCTGTCCTGATTATTTGTGGGGTCTGTTTGTGTTTGTAAACACAGCCCCAGGACCAGCTTGCTTAGGGGACTCTTCTCCAGGTTCATCTCTCTGTAGGAAATGGAAGGTTATGGAAGGTTATGGAAGGTTTGGGAATCACTTCCTTTTAGGTGGTTGTAGATTTTTGATAATGCTCTCTCTCTCTAACTATCTCTCGCTCTAATGCTTTCTCTTCTCCTCTCACCCCAGTCTCTTTCATGAGCGTTTGGATCGTTCCTCTGCACTCCTGTGATAGAGATCACATTCCCAGTTTAGATCCCCCCCCCCGGCTCTAGTCACTGCCACTGGTAAAAGGTCAGTTCTTTAGAGGAAACGCCAGAGGAAGTTTGAGTGTTCCATTAAAGAGAGAGGAAGGGAACACGTGGAGTGAGGGTGCGTGGGAGACAGAGAGAGAGAGAGAGAGATAAAGAGATAGAAACAGGAAAGAAAAAGAGAAAGACCAGATCATTGTCACATTGTTCACTCCCATAGTTTTTTCTTCTGTTGTGTTCTTACCGGTGTTGTCCAATGAGAGAGCTGGAAAGTTTCTCTACAAATCACGCCCACTCAGCAGGTAACACTAATGGAACGTCTCATCCAATCCAACATCTAATTCATCATTCGCTTTCATTTCCTTTCGGTTTTGTTTTCCTTTCTGTTGGAGAGATGAACTATTTTGCCATGGCTTGTCCCATAGGGACATTCGGTATGTAGGCAGTCACTCTCCAGGCTACTCACATACGCTATTTTCTCTGAGAGCTAGACTAGCCAACCTGCTCAGACAAATGCAATTGTTTTCTTAGGTTCAGAAATGACAGGGATCAGCACATGCCATCATACTGTAGCTTTGGAATGGACTTTTCACTGCAGGAGATTGTTAACTCAGCAACTCTTGTGTCTGAGCTGCGGAAACACACAATTATTCATTTTGCTGTAGATGTCAGATTGACGTAAAACAAATAGGAAAATGTTATCCTCAGTACAGATCCAAGGATGGGCTGCTATGTTGTTGGACTACCACGCAAATGTATTGTTTGGCTGTTCAAACAACGAGGAGAGACGACCGACTGAACGCCACTTGTTTAATATTCACAACAGAATGTTTGATCTCATATGCAAGCGCTCGCTCGGTCCGTCCTGATGCACTTCAAATGTTGCAAGTTATAGACACCGACCGGGGCGTCTGAACATTTTTCTCATACATTAAACACAACCCGTTACTCACGTATTGAAACATAAATGTCGAGTGATGATGTAGTCAACCAGCTGTGAAACACAGAACGATACATCAAGAGGAATTGGTCACGTCACTTATGTCCTCTCTTCTCACGTGCCTCCTGACCTACACTGATCCTAGGCCTGCCTGTCAACAGAAAGTGCAATATTAGTCAATCAATCAATCAATCTAACACAGTATATTTTATAAAGCTCTTTTTACATCAGCACTTGTCACAGCACTTGTACTTCCGGCGCCGACAGAGATGGCCGCCTCGCTTCGCGTTCCTAGGAAACTATGCAGTTTTTTGTTTTTTTACGTGTTATTTCTTACATTAGTACCCCAGGTCATCTTAGGTTTCATTACATACAGTCGAGAAGAACTACTGAATATAAGATCAGCATCAACTCACCATCAGTACGACCAAGAATATGTTTTTCGCGACGCGGATCCTGTGTTCTGCCTTACAAACAGGACAACGGAGTGGATCCTATGCAGCGACCCAAAAAAACGACTCCGAAAGAGAGGGAAACGAGGCGGTCTTCTGGTCAGACTCCGGAGACGGGCACAGCGCGCACCACTCCCTAGCATTCTTCTTGCCAATGTCCAGTCTCTTGACAACAAGGTTGATGAAATCCGAGCAAGGGTAGCATTCCAGAGGGACATCAGAGACTGTAACGTTCTTTGCTTCACGGAAACGTGGCTTACTGGAGAGACGCTATCCGAAGCGGTGCAGCCAACAGGTTTCTCCACGCATCGCGCAGACAGGAAAAAACATCTTTCTGGTAAAAAGAGGGGCGGGGGCGTATGCCTTATGACTAACGTGACATGGTGCGATGAAAGAAACATACAGGAACTCAAATCCTTCTGTTCACCTGATTTAGAATTCCTCACAATCAAATGTAGACCGCATTATCTACCAAGAGAATTCTCTTCGATTATAATCACAGCCGTATATATCCCCCCCCAAGCAGACACATCGATGGCTCTGAACGAACTTTATTTAACTCTCTGCAAACTGGAAACAATTTATCCGGAGGCTGCATTCATTGTAGCTGGGGATTTTAACAAGGCTAATCTGA
The DNA here is from genome assembly GCF_057628025.1 of Oncorhynchus mykiss. Taxonomy (NCBI): domain Eukaryota; kingdom Metazoa; phylum Chordata; class Actinopteri; order Salmoniformes; family Salmonidae; genus Oncorhynchus; species Oncorhynchus mykiss. The sequence goes on along the minus strand of NC_143037.1, from coordinate 70,787,063 downwards.
AAACAAGACTCCCCAAATTTTATCAGCATATCGATTGCGCAACCAGGGGAGGAAAGACCTTGGACCATTGTTACTCTAACTTCCGCGACGCATATAAGGCCCTGCCCCGCCCCCCTTTCGGAAAAGCTGACCACGACTCCATTTTGTTGATCCCTGCCTACAGACAGAAACTAAAACAAGAGGCTCCCACGCTGAGGTCTGTCCAACGCTGGTCCGACCAAGCTGACTCCACACTCCAAGACTGCTTCCATCACGTGGACTGGGAGATGTTTCGTATTGCGTCAGATAACAACATTGACGAATACGCTGATTCGGTGTGCGAGTTCATTAGAACGTGCGTTGAAGATGTCGTTCCCATAGCAACGATTAAAACATTCCCTAACCAGAAACCGTGGATTGATGGCAGCATTCGTGTGAAACTGAAAGCGCGAACCACTGCTTTTAATCAGGGCAAGGTGTCTGGTAACATGACCGAATACAAACAGTGCAGCTATTCCCTCCGCAAGGCTATCAAACAAGCTAAGCGCCAGTACAGAGACAAAGTAGAATCTCAATTCAACGGCTCAGACACAAGAGGCATGTGGCAGGGTCTACAGTCAATCACGGACTACAGGAAGAAACCCAGCCCAGTCACGGACCAGGATGTCTTGCTCCCAGGCAGACTAAATAACTTTTTTGCCCGCTTTGAGGACAATACAGTGCCACTGACACGGCCTGCAACGAAAACATGCGGTCTCTCCTTCACTGCAGCCGAGGTGAGTAAGACATTTAAACGTGTTAACCCTCGCAAGGCTGCAGGCCCAGATGGCATCCCCAGCCGCGCCCTCAGAGCATGCGCAGACCAGCTGGCCGGTGTGTTTACGGACATATTCAATCAATCCCTATACCAGTCTGCTGTTCCCACATGCTTCAAGAGGGCCACCATTGTTCCTGTTCCCAAGAAAGCTAAGGTAACTGAGCTAAATGACTACCGCCCCGTAGCACTCACATCCGTCATCATGAAGTGCTTTGAGAGACTAGTCAAGGACCATATCACCTCCACCCTACCTGACACCGTAGACCCACTCCAATTTGCTTACCGCCCAAATAGGTCCACAGACGATGCAATCTCAACCACACTGCACACTGCCCTAACCCATCTGGACAAGAGGAATACCTATGTGAGAATGCTGTTCATCGACTACAGCTCGGCATTCAACACCATAGTACCCTCCAAGCTCGTCATCAAGCTCGAGACCCTGGGTCTCGACCCCGCCCTGTGCAACTGGGTACTGGACTTCCTGACGGGCCGCCCCCAGGTGGTGAGGGTAGGCAACAACATCTCCTCCCCGCTGATCCTCAACACTGGGGCCCCACAAGGTTGCGTTCTGAGCCCTCTCCTGTACTCCCTGTTCACCCACGACTGCGTGGCCACGCACGCCTCCAACTCAATCATCAAGTTTGCGGACGACACAACAGTGGTAGGCTTGATTACCAACAACGATGAGACGGCCTACAGGGAGGAGGTGAGGGCCCTCGGAGTGTGGTGTCAGGAAAACAACCTCACACTCAACGTCAACAAAACTAAGGAGATGATTGTGGACTTCAGGAAACAGCAGAGGGAACACCCCCCTATCCACATCGATGGAACAGTAGTGGAGAGGGTAGCAAGTTTTAAGTTCCTCGGCATACACATCACAGACAAACTGAATTGGTCCACTCACACAGACAGCATCGTGAAGAAGGCGCAGCAGCGCCTCTTCAACCTCAGGAGGCTGAAGAAATTCGGCTTGTCACCAAAAGCACTCACAAACTTCTACAGATGCACAATCGAGAGCATCCTGGCGGGCTGTATCACCGCCTGGTATGGCAACTGCACCGCCCTCAACCGTAAGGCTCTCCAGAGGGTAGTGAGGTCTGCACAACGCATCACCGGGGGCAAACTACCTGCCCTCCAGGACACCTACACCACCCGATGTCACAGGAAGGCCATAAAGATCATCAAGGACATCAACCACCCGAGCCACTGCCTGTTCACCCCGCTATCATCCAGAAGGCGAGGTCAGTACAGGTGCATCAAAGCTGGGACCGAGAGACTGAAAAACAGCTTCTATCTCAAGGCCATCAGACTGTTAAACAGCCACCACTAACACTGAGTGGCTGCTGCCAACACACTGACACTGACTCAACTCCAGCCACTTTAATAATGGGAATTGATGGGAAATGATGTAAATATATCACTAGCCACTTTAAACAATGCTACCTTATATAAATGTTACTTACCCTACATTATTCATCTCATATGCATACGTATATACTGTACTCTATATCATCGACGGTATCCTTATGTAATACATGTATCACTAGCCACTTTATACTATACTATGCCACTTTGTTTACATACTCATCTCATTTGTACATACTGTACCCGATACCATCTACTGTATCTTGCCTATGCTGCTCTGTACCATCACTCATTCATATATCCTTATGTACATATTCTTTATCCCCTTACACTGTGTACAAGACAGTAGTTTTGGAATTGTTAGTTAGATTACTTGTTATTACTGCATTGTCGGAACTAGAAGCACAAGCATTTCGCTACACTCGCATTAACATCTGCTAACCATGTGTATGTGACAAATAAAATTTGATTTGATTTGATTTAGAGTGATTTACAGATACCCAGCCTAAAACCCCAAAGAACAAGCTAGTAGTCTCTCTGTAGTCTGTCCTACATGGCTGACACCCAGTGGGTTCTCACACCGTTTGAAAAACACTATTTCCAAAGTGGAGAAGGTATTCCTCCACAAAGGCCCCGAAACACACAAAGAGAGGATTTGTTAGAGGATGGGTTCTGATTGGCCCAGGGGACCATGGGTTCTGATTGGCCCAGGGGACCATGTCCTCTCACTGTGACGTTTCATTCAAGGATCCTTTGAAAAATAATTGAATGTTTATTTCAGAGTCACATCTCCCTCTTCACCGCTCACTAATCCAAACATTCATTTATTTTGGTGGTTAATCTTAGAATAAATGAATTCATAAATTAAACTCCCTCACTGGAGCATGTCTTCGAAGTCTGTCTGCACCTAAAAATAACTGAGATGTGTTGTGTGTGTGTGAGTCTGTATGTCCACAGACAGTATATTATTGATATGATCTAGCGGTCATATTTAGTGGACCCTTGATCATATTATCGGGGCGGCAGGGTAGCCTAGTGGTGGTTAGTGCGTTGGACTAGTAACCGGAAGGTTGCAAGTTCAAATCCCAGAGCTGACAAGGTACAAATCTGTCGTTCTGCCCCTGAGCAGGCAGTTAACCCACTGTTCCTAGGCCATCATTGAAAATAAGAATTCGTTCTTAACTGACTTGCCTAAATAAAGTTTAAAAAAAATACAAAAATATTACAGTTTGAGAATATGAAAATGATCTTCAACATGAACAACTCACCTGACCTTTCTGGTTTGTTTCCCAATGATGCTTATTTTCTCTCGACCCTCCCAGGGCTTGGCGGAGGAAATTGGACAACCCATGTTCCTCTGTCCTCTGGACGGCTGCCTCGGCCTGGAGGTGCGGAGAGAGGGTAGTTGATTACATGGGGCTGGGCTAGTATCCGGTGACAGGGGAGTAGGTAGAGGGAGTGTCCTGCTATCCTGTGTATATTTCAGTGGGCCGGCGGGGTGGGGGGCTGAGCAGAGTGCTGACCCCTCCTGATGTACTGCTTGTGTTACAATAGGGACCTATACAGACTTATTAACCCAGGCTCAATTTGTCATGGTAGTAGCACAGCGCTGGGGCTGCTGTGGAGACAGGACCTCATCCATTACCCCTGAGAACATCCCCATGGCAACACTGCTGACTCCTCATACACCAGCACTATGGACACATTCTCTCACACAATCATATTTGAGCTGCTCCTGCTCGGACAATTTTTTTATTTTATTTGTAGTAATGACAATTACAACAATACTGAATGAACACTTATTTTAACTTAATATAATACATCAATAAAATCATTTTAGCCTCAAATAAATAATGGAACATGTTCAATTTGGTTTAAATAATGCAAAAACAAAGTGTTGGAGAAGAAAGTAAAAGTGCAATATGTGCCATGTAAGAAAGCTAACGTTTCAGTTCCTTGCTCAGAACATGAGAACATATGAAAGCTGGTGGTTCCTTTTAACATGAGTCTTCAATATTTCCAGGTAAGAAGTTTTAGGTTGTAGTTATTATAGGAATTATAGGACTATTTCTCTCTATACCATTTGTATTTCATTAACCTTTGACTATTGGATGTTCTTATAGGCACTTTAGTATTGCCAGTGTAACAGTATAGCTTCCGTCCCTCTCCTCGCTCCTACCTGGGCTCGAACCAGGAACACATCGACAATAGCCACCCTCGAAGCATGCAGAGCAAGGGGAACAACTCAGAGCGAGTGACGTTTGAAACGATATTAGCGTGCATCCCGCTAACTAGCTAGCCATTTCACATTGGTTACACCAGCCTAATCTCGGGAGTTGATAGGCTTGAAGTCATAAATAGTGATTAGAGCGTTGGACTAGTTAACTGTAAGTTTGCAAGATTGAATCCCCGAGCTGACATGGTAAAAGTCTGTCGTTCTGCCCCTGAACAAGGCAGTTAACCCATCGTTCCTAGGCCGTCATTGAAAATAAGAATGTGTTCTTAACTGACTTGCCTAGTTAAATAAAGATTAAATAAAGGTGTAAAATTATTATTATTTTTTAAATTAAAAATAAATCTAAAAAATCACCCAAATCGGTGTCCAAAAATACAGATTTCCGACTGTTATGAAAACTCGAAATCGTCCCTAATTAATCGACCATTAACCAAAATCTTACCCCTATACATATCTACCTCCATCACTCCAGTATCCCTGTACATTGTTAATATGGTACTAACCCTGTATATAGTATGATTACTTACTTTCTTGTGTTTTTCTTATTTTTATTTCTGTTTTTGTTAGTACCTTGTGTTATTTTTCATATGACATTGTCATTGTTGGTTTTAGAGCTGGCAAGAGAAGGCATTTCACTGTACTTGTGCGCGTTACATTGAAACTTGGAACTGTTGACACATTCCACTACCCTGAAACTGTTCAACATCACAGTTCCGTTTGGTTTGGCCACACATTACCGACTACCCAAAATATTTTAAACAGAGAGAGGGTGACGATGAGTAATCGGTTTAATATCATCAGAGCATTGTTTTTATTCAGAAAAAAAAAAACACAACATAAAAGTCCCATCCCCGAATATAACATGACTAATGTATATGTTTCTACATGGAGATTTATACAGCCACTTAAAGCACAATAAAGCGTGTCGCCTCAAGGGGAAGAAAAAGCCCATCCCCGCGATCTCACATGGCTTAATTACAGATCTGTTTTTACACATTTACGCTCACACATCCATGCACACCGCCTCCGTGGAAACTTGCCATGTTAGTGTTTCACTGTGTTATGGTGGTCGAACAAAATCACGTACTAGAAAATCTTTCTGTAATTAAACACTTTTCCTGGAAGGTGAAGAAAATCTGTCCTGAAGTTACAAGATGGAAATATTTGAATAGCAAAAGTGAGTAAAGCTCTGAAGACATCGAGCATAGTTTTGGATTGCTTTTGTCTAATTCTGGACCAATATATTTGAATCGTTAACTGATAACTACAAAAAGAGTGGAGAACGATAACGAGAGCTATTGTCTGTATCACTTTCAGAGCGAAGTTTTCCCTGTCCCTCCCACTATAAAACATTGACAACCAATCAAAAACGTGTTCTGTACAAGTGTTCTTGGTTGTAGGTGCTGATTGGAGTGGAGACAAGGCAGAGCACACTGTAATCTCGCCTGGATAACTGGTCACGTGTGAGCATATTGGTGGGTGGCCACTTTAATTATAGGATGACTTGGGAGAATGATGAACCACCACAAACAGAGGATGAGAAGGTCCTATTTCCCGATGGTAGGTCTATCTGTTAACGTCGATACATTCTGACAAAATACACACTATGACTGGCCTGCTAATGTGCCTTTCTGGACCTTGTAAACTGTCGACAATAGACCCATGACTATTCCAAATGGTTGCCTCATGAGACCTAGTCTGTACGCGCTCAAAACAGATCGTTTGAGCGGTTTTCAAATGACCCTTGACATCACTGCAGTTTACAGCCCTAGACAATAATACATTCCTCATTGCTTTGTGTTGTTGTAGCCCAGGTAGAAACATTTTCTTGTCTAAAAACGTAGGCCTAATCAATAGTGGACCTGCAGAACGCAGGCAGGCGGAACGCAGCCAGGAGGAACGCAGCCAGGAGGAACGCAGCCAGGAGGAACGCAGCCAAGGAGGAACGCAGCCAGGAGGAACGCAGCCAGGAGGAACGCAGCCAAGGAGGAACGCAGCCAGGAGGAACGCAGCCAGGAGGAACGCAGCCAGGAGGAACGCAGCCAGGAGGAACGCAGCCAAGGAGGAACGCAGCCAGGAGGAACGCAGCCAGGAGGAACGCAGCCAGGAGGAACGCAGCCAGGAGGAACGCAGCCAAGGAGGAACGCAGCCAGGAGGAACGCAGCCAGGAGGAACGCAGCCAGGAGGAAGGCAGCCAGGAGGAACGCAGCCAGGAGGATGGCACAGATCTGCCATTTCACTTTGACAAGTAAATATTCATAGCCAAAACTGTTTAGCCAATGAATGATATCCGATATCAATCTAACATTTAGCTTGTTACTACGGCTACTCATCTCTAGCCTCTCTCGGCCAGCTGTTCCCGTTGCGCTATAGTGAAATCTCAGGAAAAGCGATAAGCAACATTTATTTTGATACTTTTTTTTTTATACCTAATAGCCTTTTCGTGGACAGAAGCAGGCTTGCTCTTGTTAATTACTGAATGTAAAACAGGCTTAGGCCAAATTAACTGTCGGGGAAAGTTAAGTAGCGCTACCGAATGGGGCAGTGGTATGAAGGACTGCATCTCAGAAAAGTGGTGAGGAGAGGAGAGGAGAGGAGAGAAGTGGTGAGGAGATAGAAGCTCTGTGTGCCACAGATATGAGCACAGAACCCTTTAGAACTAATGCAGTAGAGTAGACTTTTCCAACTCTGCAACAATGCAATACAACAGCCAAATCTGTAATGGTGAACCCCAGTCTATTATCAGACTAATGATGTTTGTCATTGAGCTATCTGTCTGTTGTGATGTATGTTCAACTACCGTGCATGGCAAAACAGACTATGTTTTAGTTATGATACAGCAAGGATTATTCCTTCTATCCTCCCTCTGGTGTCTGTAGTCATTATCCTCTCTCTGGGGTGTCTGTAGTCATTATCCTCTCTCTGGGGTGTCTGGATTCATTATCCTCTCTCTGGGGTGTCTGTAGTCATTATCCTCTCTCTGGGGTGTCTGTAGTCATTATCCTCTCTCTGGGGTGTATGTGGCCCCTATCCTCTCTCTGGGGTGTCTGGAGTCATTATCCTCTGCCTGGGGTGTCTGGAGTCATTATCCTCTCTCTGGGGTGTCTGTAGCCCATATCCTCTCTCTGGGGTGTCTGGATTCATTATCCTCTTTCTGGGGTGTCTGTAGTCATGATCTTATATCTGTGGTGTCTGTAGTCATTATCTTCTCTCTGGGGTGTCTGGAGTCATTATCCTCTCTCTGGGGTGTCTGTGGCCCCTATCCTCTCTCTGGGGTGTCTGTAACCCCTATCCTCTCTCTGGGGTGTCTGTAGTCATTATCCTCTCTCTGGGGTGTCTGGAGTCAATATCCTCTCTCTGGGGTGTCTGGAGTCAATATCCTCTCTCTGGGGTGTCTGTAGCCCCTATCCTCTCTCTGGGGTGTCTGTAGCCCCTATCCTCTCTCTGGGGTGTCTGTAGCCCCTATCCTCTCTCTGGGGTGTCTGTATCCCCTCTCATCTCTCTGAGGTGTCTGTAGCCCCTATCCTCTCTCTGGGGTGTCTGAAGTCATTATCCTCTCTCTGGGGTGTCTGAAGTCATTATCCTCTCTCTGGGGTGTCTGTAGTGTAGAATGGGCCCAGAAGAAGGAGCTGAAAAGGAGGGCTGAGCACGTCCCAATTCTCATCGACGGGAGCAGGTTGAGAGCTTCAAGTTCCTCGGTGTCCACATCAACAACAAACTAGAATGGCCCAAACACACCAAGACAGTCGTGAAGAGGGCACAACAAAGCCTATTCCCCCTCAGGATTAACATCATCGAGAGTCACTTTAGTCACTTTAACTATACATTCATGTACATACTACCTCAATTGGGCCGACCAATCAGTGCTTCCTCACATTAGCTAACCAGACTATCTGCATTGTGTCCCACCACCCACCAACCCCTCTTTTACGCTACTGCTACTCTCTGTTCATCAATAATGCATAGTCACTTTAACAATATCTACATGTACCTACTACCTCAATCAGCCTGACTAACCGGTGTCTGTATGTAGCCTCGCTACTTTTATAGCCTCACTACTGTATATAGCCTGTCTACTGTATATAGCCTCACTACTGTATATAGCCTGTCTTTTTACTGTTGTTTTATTTCTTTACCTACCTATTGTTCACCTTTTTGCACCACTGGTTAGAGCCTGTAAGTAAGCAGTTCACTGTAAGGTTTACAACTGTTGTATTCGGCGCACTTGACAAATAAGCTTTGATTAGATTTGACTGGGTGAAGTGTCTGTGTCTGTGTGTGTGTGTGTTGTGTACATGCACATTTGTGTGTTTTCATCAGTCAGCCCCTGGCTCTACTGTCCCTGACAGACAGACACAGCCCTCGTAGTCCCAGAGGGTCTCTCACTCCATCCAAGGAGGACAATACAGAACTGTACCAGAATAATAAACCTGCCCGTGTTCCTCTCTCACTTCTCTCTCTTTGTTTTCCTATTTCCCCTGCTCTTTCTTTTTCCATTTCTCTGCTCTGTCCTCTGTCTTCCATTGACCCGTCACTATTTTTACCTTGGATCTGAGGCCTGGCTGATTGAGGAGAGCAGAGCATGAACCCCTCTACTTTCTCTTCTCTATCCCCTCTTCTTTCTCCTCTCTATCCCCTCTTCTTTCTCCTCTATATCCCTTTATCTTTCTCCTCTCTACCTCCTCCTCTTTCTCCTCTCTATCGACCCCTCCTCTTTCTCCTCTCTATCCCCTCGTCTTTCTCTCTCTATCCCCTCCTCTTTCTCTCTATCCCCTCCTCTTTTTCCTCTCTATACCCTCCACTTTCTCCTCTCTATTCCCTCCTCTTTCTCTCTATCGCCTCCTCTTTCTCCTCTCTATCCACTCCTCTTTTTCATCTCTATACCCGCTACTTTCTCCTCTCTATTCCCTCCTTTTTCTCTCTATCTCCTACTCTTTCTCCTCTCTATCCTCTCCTCTTTCTCCTCTCCTCTTTCTCTTCTCTATCCCCTCTTCTTTCTCCTCTCTATCCCCTCCACTTTCTCCTCTCTATTCCCTCCTCTTTCTCTCAATCCCCTCCTCTTTCTCCTCTCTATCCTCTCCTCTTTCTCCTCTCTATCCTCTCCTCTTTCTCCTCTCTATCCCCTCCTCTTTCTCTTCTCTATCCCCTCTTCTTTCTCCTCTCTATCCCCTAAACTTTCTCCTCTCTATTCCCTCCTCTTTCTATCAATCCCCTCCTCTTTCTCTCAATCCCCTCCTCTTTCTCCTCTCTATCCTCTCCTCTTTCTCCTCTCTATCCCCTACTCGTTCTCCTCTCTATCCTCTCCTCTTTCTCCTCTCCTCTTTCTCTTCTCTATCCCCTCTTCTTTCTCCTCTCTATCCTCGCCTCTTTCTCCTCTATATCCTCTCCACTTTCTCCTCTCTATTCCCTCCTCTTTCTCTCAATCCCCTCCTCTTTCTCTCAATCCCCTCCTCTTTCTCCTCTCTATCCTCTCCTCTCTATTCCCTCCTCTTTCTCCTCTCTATCCCCTCCTCTTTCACTCTATCCCCTCCTCTTTCTCTCTATCCCCTCCTCTTTTTCCTCTCTATACCCTCCACTTTCTCCTCTCTATTCCCTCCTCTTTCTCTCTATCGCCTCCTCTTTCTCCTCTCTATCCCCTCCTCTTTTTCCTCTCTATACCCTCCACTTTCTCCTCTCTATTCCCTCCTCTTTCGCTCTATCTCCTACTCTTTCTCCTCTCTATCCTCTCCTCTTTCTCCTCTCTATCCTCTCCTCTTTCTCCTCTCCTCTTTCTCTTCTCTATCCCCTCTTCTTTCTCCTCTCTATCCCCTCCACTTTCTCCTCTCTATTCCCTTCTCTTTCTCTCAATCCCCTCCTCTTTCTCTCAATCACCTCCTCTTTCTCCTCTCTATCCTCTCCTCTTCCTCCTCTCTACCCTCTCCTCTTCCTCCTCTCTACCCTCTCCTCTTTCTCCTCTATATCCTCTCCTCATTCTCCTCTCTATCCTCTCCTCTTTCTCCTCTCTACACTCACCTCTTTCTCCTCTATATCCTCTCCTCTATATCCTCTCCTCTTTCTCCTCTCTATCCTCTACTCTTTCTCATCTTTATCCTCTCCTCTTTCTCCTCTCTATCTCCTCCTCTATCTCCTCCTCTTTCTCCTCTCTATCCTCATCTTTCTCCTCTCTATCCTCTCCTCTTTCTCCTCTGTCCCCTCCTCTTTCTCTCTATCCCCTCCTCTGTCTCCTCTCTATCCCCTCCTCTTTCTCATCTCTGTCCCCTTCACTTTCTCCCTATCCCCTCCTCTGTCTCCTCTCTATCCTCTCCTCTTTCTACTCTCTATCTCCTCTTTCTCCTCTCTATCCTCTCTACACTCTCCACTTTCTCCTCTATATCCCCTCCACTTTCTCCTCTCTATCCCCTCCACTTTCTCCTCTCTATCCTCTCCTCTTTCTCCTCTCTCTCCTCTCCTCTTTCTCCTCTCTATTCCCTCCTCTTTCTCCTCTCTATCCCCTCCTATTTCTCCTCTCTATCCCCTCCTCTCTCTCCTCTCTATCCTCTCCTCTTTCTCCGCTCTATCTCCATCTGTTTCTCTCCATCCACATCTCTCATCCTCCTCTGTTTTTCCACCTCTCTTCTCTTTCTCTCTCCCTCTGTAGTCCCAGTCTTATTTAATGATGTGGAACCCATCAGACATGTTTTAAAGTGGATGTGAAGCAGATTACCATGCTGTATTCCATTACCTGCTTTCCTTTCACTGTCCCCCTCCATCTCTCCTTTCACTGTCCCCCCTCCATCTCTCCTTTCACTGTCCCCCTCCATCTCTCCTTTCACTGTCCCCACTCAATCTTTCATTTCACTGTCCCCTTCCATCTCTCCTTTCACTGTCCCCCTCCATCTCTCCTTTCACTGTCCCCCCTCCATCTCTCCTTTCACTGTCCCCCCTCCATCTCTCCTTTCACTGTCCCCCCTCCATCTCTCCTTTCACTGTCCCCTCTCCATCTCTCATTTCACTGTCCCCCTCCATCTCTCCATTCACTGTCCCCCTCCATCTCTCCTTTCACTGTCCCCACTCAATCTTTCATTTCACTGTCCCCCTCCATCTCTCCTTTCACTGTCCCCCTCCATCTCTCCTTTCACTGTCCCCCCTCCATCTCTCCTTTCACTGTCCCCCCTCCATCTCTCCTGTCACTGTTATCCCTCCATCTCTCCTTTCACTGTCCCCCTCCATCTCTCCTTTCACTGTCTTCCCTCCATCTCTCCTTTCACTGTCCCCCTCCATCTCAGAGTAATAAAGAACACATTATTCTCTAATAGCCATGCAACGAAGTAGCCTTCTTAATTTACCACTAGATATTTCACAAAATGTCTGTCGTCCTCTCCAGCTACCGTTCCTATCAGCCCAAATAAAAAGCTTGTTTTGGGTCTGAGTAGTTATTGATAGTGCGGTTGGCTGCAAGGACAACGCCTAATAGTAAGCAAGAACAATCATCTTGGCTGTGTTGTGTGGTAAAGGGACACTATTATTTAAAAGTGATGACTTTGCTTCCCCGGAGCTCACGCATTACTTATAGACATGTCAGAGGAAGAGCAGTCTAGACATGTCAGGAGGAGAGGCGTTCGGGTCTAGACATGTCCGGAGGAGAGAAGTTCGGGTCTAGACATGTTAGGAGGAGAGAAGTTCGGGTCTAGACATGTCAGGAGGAGAGGCGTTCGGGTCTAGACATGTCAGGAGGAGAGAAGTTTGGGTCTAGAAATGTCAGGCGGTGAGGCGTTCGGGTCTAGACATGTCAGGAGGAGAGGAGTTCGGGTCTAGACATGTCAGGAGGAGAGGCGGTCGGCCAGCCGTTCGGGTCTAGACATGTCAGGAGGAGAGAAGTTTGGGTCTAGAAATGTCAGGAGGAGAGAAGTTTAGGTCTAGAAATGTCAGGAGGAGAGGCGTTCGGGTCTAGACATGTCAGGAGGAGAGGCGTTCGGGTCTAGAAATGTCAGGAGGAGAGGCGTTCGGGTCTAGACATGTCAGGACGAGAGGTGGTCGGCCAGCCTCTCGCGTCTAGAAATGTCAGGAGGAGAGAAGTTTGGGTCTAGAAATGTCAGGAGGAGAGAAGTTTGGGTCTAGAAATGTCAGGCGGTGAGGCGTTCGGGTCTAGACATGTCAGGAGGAGAGGCGTTCGGGTCTAGACATGTCAGGAGGAGAGAAGTTTGGGTCTAGACATGTCAGGAGGAGAGAAATTTTTTTCTTCCATGGTCCAAAGCTCTTCGCTCCCAGAGCGCTACTGAAGTGTCTGATCTCTTCATCCCCATGACAGGCTGAGATACACTCATTCTCTCTGTGTGTCTGCATGCATGTGTGCGTGTGTGTGTCTGCGTATGTGTGTCTGTGTCTGCTTGTCTGCGTGTGTGTGTGTGTGTCTGCGTGTGTGTGTGTCTGCGTGTCTGTATGTGTGTGTGTGTCTGTGTGTGTGTCTGTCTGCGTGTGTGTCTGTGTGTGTGTCTGCATGTGTGTGTGTCTGCGTGTCTGTATGTGTGTGTGTGTGTCTGTGTGTGTGTCTGTCTGCGTGTGTATCTGTGTGTGTGTGTGTCTGCGTCTGTGTGTGTGTCTGCGTCTGTGTGTGTGTGTTTGTGTCTGCGTGTGTGTCTGTGTCTGCATGTGTGTGTCTGCGTGTGTGTGTGTGTGTGTGTGTGTCTGTGTGTGTGTGTGTCTGCGTCTGCGTGTGTGTGTGTGTGTGTCTGTGTGTGTGTGTGTCTGCGTCTGCGTGTGTTTGTGTGTGTGTGTGTCTGTGTGTGTGTCTGTGTGTGTGTGTCTGCGTCTGTGTGTGTGTCTGCGTGTCTGCGTCTGTGTGTGTGTGTGTGTGTGTGTCTACGTGTCTGTGTGTGTGTGTCTACGTGTCTGTGTGTGTGTCTGTCTGTGTATCTGTGTGTGTGTCTGTTCCAAGCCAATAGTTGCAACATTTGGCCTTTGTGTTCCTTCTTGTCAAGTTTGAGCACATGGTGTATTTGTAGAGCAGTGTCTGTGACTTCATTCAGTTCTTATGCTCTTACACAGCACAGTGTGATCCGTGTAAATCTACTGTAGAGCTGACATTTCATCTCTGTCCACCTGAGATATACAGTCAGCAGAGGAGGGAGGGTTTGGCTGGGTGAATGGGAGCGAGGGAGGGAGGCTGTGGCTGGGTGGGTGGGTGGGTGGGAGGGAGGGTGTGAGGGAGGGTGGGAGGAAGGGAGTGGGTGGGAGGATGGTGGGAGGGCGGGAGTGTTTGGCTGGGTGGGTGTGTCTGTGTGTGGGTGTGTCTGTGTCTGTGTCTGTGTGTGGGTGTGTCTGTGTCTGTGTGTGGGTGTGTCTGTGTGTGGGTGTGTCTGTGTCTGTGTGTGGGTGTGTCTGTGTGTGGGTGTGTCTGTGTGTGGGTGTGTCTGTGTGTGGGTGTGTCTGTGTGTGGGTGTGTCTGTGTGTGTGGGTGTGTCTGTGTGTGGGTGTGTCTGTGTGTGTCTGTGTGTGGGTGTGTCTGTGTGTGGGTGTGTCTGTGTGTGGGTGTGTCTGTGTGTGCGTTTCTAAATGTTTTAAGTGGAGGAAGGCTCCACTATGTAGCCACTCTAACATATCCACTGTGTGTAAACCAGTGAGTGCCTTAGTAGATTGTACACCCGGGGACCATCATTTTGAGGAGGTTTCCTGTCAGGAGAAGAGGAGGAATAGGGTGAGACAGGGACCTAAACAGAGAGATAGATGGAGAAGGGTAGATGAGGAGAGAAAGGGAGGGATCTTCAGGATACAAACCCAAAGGGTAATCCTCATCCCTAATAAAACAGTGTGACTCCGTCAGAGCATACATTTATAGTAATCCCCATATCAAACTTTACAGCCTGTTACTGAACACGTGTTTATGAAAGCCATTGTGGTCGGCTGAAGACTTTTCTTCAGCAGAGGATTGAACCATTTCATAAAAATCTATTTGTTCTAAATGAATTGAGCTGCCTGTGAGACTCATCTGAGAACCAGAGGAGGGTGAGGGAGAAGAGGAGAGAGAGAGAGAGAGAATTAAGTCATGATTTTATGAGCTAAGTTTCCCCATGTGTCCTGTTTCACAATGTAGTTTGGGATTTGGTCTGACGTTATCAGTCTGCTTTTCACTGTAGAGGGAACATTGAATCCCGGCCTTGGTTGAACTCAGCCCCCGTCCTCTCCGATGAGTGTAGAACTGGCACACTGCAGCCCTGGCCCTCTCATTGGACGGCTGAGATAACCGGCCAATCAGCAGTCGTATGACATCGCCATGGCGCCTGCCAAGCACGGCAGAAAACATCTGAAACAGCAACAGGTTTTTATTTAGAACCCAAAAAGAGCATCTTGTTTTAGGAGAAACAAAGAGTTCTGAATCGTTGCTGTTTTATGAAGCAGAACTCTGTTTTATCTGGTGCATGGTTTGGTTTCAAGGTTGGTTCCAGGGGGGCTGGGAGCAGGTGGGCTGGGAGCTGGGGGGCTGGGACCAGGTGGGCTTGGAGCTGGGGGCTGGGAGCTGGGGGGCTGAGAGCAGGGGGGCTGGGAACTGGGGGGCTGGGAGCTGGGAGCTGGGGGGCTGGGAGCAGGGTGGCTGGTGAACTGGGGGGCTGCGACCAGGTGGGCTGGTAGCTGGGGGGCTGGGAGCAGGGTGGCTGAGAGCAGGTGGACTGGGGGGCTGGGAGCAGGTGGGCTGGGAGCAGGTGGACTGGGGGGCTGGGAGCAGGGTGGCTGGGAGCAGGTGGGCTGGGAGCTGGAGGGCTGGGAGCAGGTTGGTTAGGAGCAGGTGGACTGGGTGGCTGGGAGCAGGGTGGCTGGGAGCAGGTGGACTGGGTGGCTGGGAGCTGGGTGGCTGGGAGCTGGGGGGCTGGGACCAGATGGGCTGGGAGATGGTGGGCTGGGAGCTGGGGGGCTGGGACCAGGTGGGCTGGGAGCAGGGGGGCTGGGAGCAGGTGGACTGGGGGGCTGGGAGCAGGGTGGCTGGGAGCAGGTGGGCTGGGAACAGGTGGGCTGGGAGCTGGGGGCTGGGAGCAGGGTGGTTAGGAGCAGGTGGACTGGGTGGCTGGGAGCAGGTGGACTGGGGGGCTGGGAGCAGGGGGGCTGGGAGCAGGTGAGCTGGGTGGCTGGGAGCAGGTGGACTGGGAGCTGGTGGGCTGGGAGCAGGGTGGCTGGTGGGCTGGGAGCAGGTGGACTGGGAGCTGGTGGGCTGGGTGCTGGGAGCAGGTGGGCTGGGACCAGGTGGGCTGGGAGCAGGTGGACTTGGGGACTCTGGGCCAGGGAGGCTGGGAGCAGGGTGGCTGGGAGCTGGTGGGCTGGGAGTTGGGAAGGGATAGGCTGAGCGTGGCCAGGAGTTAAATGGAGCTTGTAGTTGCTCAGTGTCAGGCTGCGTTCAACCACTACACACCTCGGACACAGACACACAGTAAGTCCATGAGCCAATCGCCTTCCACCGTCCTTCATCATGTCATATCAACCCTTCTGACCTCTCTATCCTGCTTCCCTGGCTGCACTTCATACCCTTCCCCTCCTTCTCTCGCTTCCTCTTCCTCTCCCTCCTTTTCTCTCTGTTCCTCTCCCTCCTTTTCTCTCTCTTCCTCTCCTTCCTTCTCTCTCTCTTCCTCTCCCTCCTTCTCTCTCTCTTCCTCTCCCTCCTTCTCTCTCTTCCTCTCCCTCCTTTTCTCTCTCTCTTCCTCTCCCTCCTTTTCTCTCTCTCTTCCTCTCCCTCCTTTTCTCTCTCTCTCTTCCTCTCCCTCCTTTTCTCCATCCACCCTTTCTGTTTCCAACATGACCATAAAGTGCCTGCCCTGGCCTCATTGTGTAGTCCAGATGCCCATTCTACCAAGGTTGTGGCCTTCGGAAACAGCCCCTTGGAGTGTCAGTGACCATCTCTGTCCCCTGATAGGAGTATTCATGTCATCTGGAAAGGGTCCGTGTGTAGTGGGGCTGTTAGATCGGCTCCAGGTCCTGACCCTCATCTCTGGCCCCATGACAAGGCTCTCTAATCAGGGGTGGAGATGTGTGGACGAGGGTCCTTTGACACCATCTTCAGCATGGAAATGATGTCACAGGATAGATAAGAAGAGCAGGAGAGGAGAGAGATGGGGGGGGGGTTAGTTAGAAGAGCAGCAGAGGAGAGAGATGTGGGGGGGGGGTTAGTTAGAAGAGCAGGAGAGGAGAGAGATGGGGGGGGGGTTAGTTAGAAGAGCAGGAGAGGAGAGAGATGGGGGGGTTAGTTAGAAGAGCAGGAGAGGAGAGAGATGGGGGGGTGGGGTTAGTTAGAAGAGCAGGAGAGGAGAGAGATGGGGGGGGGTTAGTTAGAAGAGCAGGAGAGGAGAGAGATGGGGGGGGGGGGTTAGTTAGAAGAGCAGGAGAGGAGAGAGATGGGGGGGGTAGTTAGAAGAGCAGGAGAGGAGAGAGATGGGGGGGTTAGTTAGAAGAGCAGGAGAGGAGAGAGATGGGGAGGGGGGTTAGTTAGAAGAGCAGGAGAGGAGAGAGATGGGGGGGGGTTAGTTAGAAGAGCAGGAGAGGAGAGAGATGGGGGGGGTTAGTTAGAAGAGCAGGAGAGGAATGAGATGGGGGGGGGGGGGTTAGAGGAGGACAGCTTTTATATTCCACAGTGTGTGTGCGCGTGTCTGCATGAGTGTGTATGTGTTTGTCTTGTGTCTGTTTTAGCCGCAGATTACAATGCATCTCAGGTCTTTTCAGAGTGGTGGAGGTTCTGTTGTGGCAATAAAATAGAAATGGGATTTATTTACTGATTTCTGCGAGAGCGAGAGAACGTGCATCACAGAGAGAGAACGTGCATCACAGAGAGAGAACGTGCATCACAGAGAGAGAACGTGCATCACAGAAAGAGAACGTGCATCACAGAGAGAGAACGTGCATCACAGAGAGAGAACGTGCATCACAGAGAGAGAACGTGCAGCACAGGGAGAGAACGTGCATCACAGAGAGAGAATGTGCATCACAGAGAGAGAGAATGTGCATCACAGAAAGAGAACGTGCATCACAGAGAGTGAACGTGCATCACAGAAAGAGAACGTGCATCACAGAGAGAGAACGTGCATCACAGAGAGAGAACGTGCATCACAGAGAGAGAACGTGCATCACAGAAAGAGAACGTGCATCACAGAGAGAGAACGTGCATCACAGAGAGAGAACGTGCATCACAGAGAGAGAACGTGCATCACAGAGAGAGAACGTGCAGCACAGAGGGAGAACGTGCAGCACAGAGGGAGAATGTGCAGCACAGAGAGAGAACGTGCAGCACAGAGAGAGAACGTGCAGCACAGGGAACCAAGGAGCTACACACAGAGAGATGAGTCAGTTCCCTCCCTGCTCATTGGTTCAGTCTCACACGTCTCTCTGTTTAGACAAGCCGTTTAACATGTCTCTAATTGTGAGTTGAGGTAATCGTCTATTAGGCTGGTTCAAAGGAGCGATGGCTGGGTAATTGGAGCGTGCTGGGCTGTTGTGTGTTTTTTAATTCAGGTTGGTGTCAGAGCCGTTATTACTGTCAACATGAAGACTGGCCCTAGGAGAGGCGAAGAGGGGGTAGGAGGCGAGGCAGTAACGGGTGAGGGGTGCGAGCGCTTCCTCCTTGTTCTCTCACTCAGAACAACACCTCCTCGCCTAGGGCCTTCATGTTGACGGTAATAACGGCTCTGACACCAAACTGAATTGAAAAACAGCCCAGCTCTGAAGGGACACTTTTTCCTCCGCCAACATTTTCAGAAAGCAACAGCTCATGCATGGGGAGAGAGGGGAAAGAGAGAGGGGAGAGAAGAGACAGAGAGAGAGAGAGGAGGAGAGGGAAAAGAAACAGAGAGAGAGAAAAGAGAGAGAGAGGAGAAAGAGAGAGGGGAGAGAAGAGACAGAGAGAGGGGGGAGAGAGGGGAAAGAGAGAGAAGAGAGAGAGAGAGAGAGGGGAGAGGGAAAAGAAACAGAGAGAGAGAAAAGAGAGAGAGAGGGGGGAGAGAGGGGAAAGAGAGGGGGAGAGAAGAGAGAGAGAGAGGGGATGAGGGAAAAGAAACAGAGAGAGAGAAAAGAGAGAGAGAGAGGGGGGAAAGAGAGAGGGGAGAGAAGAGACAGAGAGAGAGGGGGAGAGGGAAAAGAAACAGAGAGAGAGAAAAGAGAGAGGAGGGGAGAGGGGAAAGAGAGAGGGGAGAGAAGAGACAGAGAGAGAGAGGGGGAGAGGGGGAGAGGGAAAATAAACAGAGATAAAAGAGAGAGAGAGAGGGGAAAGAGAGAGAGGGGGGAGAGAGAAAAGATAGAGGGGGAAAGAGAGAGAGAGGGCGGAGAGAGTGGAAAGATAGAGAGAGAGGGGGGAGAGAGAAAAGAGAGAGAGAGAGGGGGAAAGAGAGAGAGAAAACAGGGAGTGAGAGATACAGGGAGGAGAGCGAGACAAGGGGGGAACAACATTTTGATTAAGTTTCTTTGGACATATTTATTTCTTTGTTGAATCCAAGTTGATGCTGGTTTATCTGTCGTATCTCCCCAGAGGGCCAAGTCATGGATATGTTCACTGCGCAGTAGACGCCAAATGATAATCATTAAATGCAGAGAGGGGGGGAGAGAGAGAGAGAGAGAGAGAGGAGAGTTACAGGGAGGAGAGGAGAGGAGAGGGATACGGAGAGGAGAGGAGAGGGATACAGGGAGGAGAGGAGAGGGATACAGGGAGGAGAGGAGAGAGAGAGAGGAGAGTGGAGTAGAGAGATACAGGGAGGAGAGGAGAGAGAGGAGAGATACAGGGAGGAGAGGAGAGGAAAGGAGAGGGAAACAGGGAGGAGATGAGAGGAAAGGTGAGATACAGAGAGGAGAGAGAGAGAGGGAGAGAGGTTAGGAGATGAGAGAGAGGAGAGGAGAGGGATACAGGGAGGAGAGGAGAGGAAAGGAGAGGGAAACAGGGAGGAGAGGAGAGGAAAGGAGAGATACATGGAGGAGAGGAGAGAGAGGAGAGAGAGAGGAGAGTTACAGGGAGGAGAGGAGAGAGAGATACAGGGATTAGAGGAGAGGAGAGGAAAGCAGAGGAAAGGAGAGGAGAGCAGAGGAGAGAGATACAGGGAAGGAGGGAGGGAGGGAGAGAGGGAGAGAGAGATATGTAGAGAGGAGAGAGGGGATAGAGAGAGGGGAGAGAAGAGAAAGAGAGCGAGGGGGAGAGGGAACCAGGAAGGAGAGGAGAGATGCAGGG